>NC_057804.1:553355838-553390947 GCF_018294505.1 Triticum aestivum
TCAACAGGACCCCCGTTTCGACCGTAGGAGGTCCGTTTCGACCGTAGGAGGTCCGTTTCGTCCGTTTTGCAGTACGCCACACCCCTCCCGATCAACAGGACCCCCGTTTCGACCGTAGGAGGTCCGTTTCGTCCATTTTGCGGTACGCCACACCCCTCCCGATCAACAGGACCCCTGTTTCGACCATAGGAGGTCCGTTTCCTCCATTTTGCGGTACGCCACACCCCTCCCGATGAACAGGATCCCGTTTCGAACGTGGCCGGTCGAACACAAGGCCGTTTCCTCCGTTCTGTGGTACGCCAGGCCTCGTTTCCATCGCCTGTTCCGTCCAAGCCCTCCCGATGAACACGCCGACACATTCCGTTCCGACCCAGCCGGTTGGCTCCCCATGAACACGACGGCGATGCTGTTTCTCCTTTTCGACCCAGCCATGTACACGAGCCCTGGCCGTACGTATGCGTGAGTAGGCGTTCGAGACCCCGCCCGTATGTACACATACGTGGCCGTATTTTCTTCCTTGCACCCTGGCCGCTGTACGTAAGTGTACATGTTACATGCGCGCCTCTACTACGACACGTGCACGCCTCTACATCGACCAGTATATATGTACATACACGTTCGCGACCAGAATGACAACGCTACGTACGCTTCGACCAGGTGGGTCCCGACTGTCAGGCACTTCCTTGCCTGCGAAGATGTAGCTGGTGGGTCCCAGCAGTCAGGGGGGCGAATCGTTTTTTTTGCCCGGACGCACTTCCTTGCGTGCGAAGATGTAGCTGGTGGGTCCCAGCAGTTAAGGGGAAACGTTTTTTTCGCGAAATACGGTGGCCTGTCCGGTGGGTCCCTGCTGTCAGGTGGAGGAACAATTATTTTGCGTGTAATAAGGAGGCACTTCCTTGCTGTGGCTGTGGACCCAGCTGTCAGCCTCTCCACGTACAGTCCACGTCCAATGGAAGCCGTTCCTTGACCATGTTGACCACGCCGCACCGAGAGCACCAGGGCGGTGGACAACGGTGAGGCCTAGGAAGGGGACGACGCGGAGCCGTGGAAGACGCGGTAGTGGATGCCCACGCGTAGAGGAGTATGAGGGTTCACTGGTTCGCTGCGGTATGAGGCTGCCGTCGCCGCAGAATAACTGGGGGTGTGGGTGAGTAGAGGGATGGCCTGGCCAGCGATGGGAGTAGTAGGGGGCAGTGAGGCCTCCGCCGCATCACAGCCGGCCACGGGAGGCAGGAGCACGAGGCACCATCGGCGCTGGTTTGGGTGGCTGGAGCAAGAAGACCCGAGGTTGAAGAAGCACTACGGCCGTTGGATGGACATCGTACGGTCACTGGAGCTAGAATTGTGCATATTGACTAAGTTGACAAAGCCCTCTGTCCCCATCAACTTAGTAGGCCCACAAGTCAGCCTGCCAGTATACTGGGTCCCAGCTAACAGGGGGAGTATTCATTTTTTTGTGCGTAATAAGGAGGCACTTCCTTGCGTGCGAAGATATAGCTGGTGGGTCCGAGCTGTCAGCAGCGGTAATGTTTTTTTTTTCGTGAAATACAGAGGCCCTTTCGGTGGGTCCCCGATGTCAGGTGGAGGAATCATTACTTTGTGCACAATAAGGCTTGTGTGCGGCCGTGGACCCAGCTGTCAGCCTCTCCACGTACAGTCCACTTCAGATGCATGTCGGTCGATGACCATGTTGACCAGGCCGCGCCGAGAGCACCAGGGCGGTGGACGACGGTGTGGCCTAGGAAGGGAACGACACGGAGGCATGGAATACTCGGCAGTTGTTTCCCACGCGGAGGGGAGTACGATTGTACGAGGGTTTACTGGTTCGTCTACCATCGTCGGAGAATAACAACAGGTGTGGCTGAGTAGAGGGATGGATAGGCCAGCGATGGGAGTACGGTGGGGCGGTGAGGCCTGCGCGGCAGCACAGCCGGCCGCGGGGAGGAGGGAGCAGGCAGTCCCGCCGGTGCTTGTTTGAGAGGCTGGAGCAGGAAGAGCAGAGATTTAAGAAGCACGACGGCCGTTGGATGGACATCGTACGGTCACTGGAGCTAGAATCATTCATATGGACTAAGTTGACAAAGCCCTCCATCCCCGTCAACTTAGTAGGCCCACAAGTCAGCCTCCCACCTTGGTGGGTCCCAGCTAGCAGGGGGAGTATTCATTTTTCTGTGCGTAATAAGGAGGCACTTCCGGTGGGTCCGAGCTGGCAACGGGGGGAACGTTTTTTTCATGAAATATGGTGGTCCGTCCGGTGGGTCCCAGCAGTCAGGGGCATACGTTTTTTTCACGAAATACGGTGGCCCGTCCGGTGAGTCCCAGCAGTCAGGGGGGAAACATTTTTTTCGCGAAATACTGGTGGCCCGTCCGGTGGGTACCTGCTGTCAGGTGGAGGAATAATTATTTTGCGCGTAATAAGGAGGCACTTCCTTGCGGCTGCCGTGGACCTAGCTGTCAGCCTCTCCACATACACTACTCTTCCGATGGAAGTCGGTCGTTGACCACATAGACCACGCCGCGCCGAGAGAACCACGGCGGTGGATGACAGCGAGGCCTAGGAAGGGGACGACGCGGAGCCGGGGAAGACGCGGCAGTGGATGCCCACGCGGAGAGGAGTACGACGGTTCACTGGTTCGGCTGCGGTGTGAGGCTACCATCGCCCCAGAATAACAGAGGGAGTGGGTGAGTGGAGGGATGGCCTGGCCAGCGGTGGGAGTAGTATGGGGACGGTGACGCCTCCCCGGTAGCACAGCCGGCCACGGGAGGCAGGAGCATGCGACACAATCGATGCTGCTTTGGGCAGCTGGGGCAAGAAGAGCAGAGGTTGAAGAAGCACTACGACCGTTGGATGGACATTGTTGACCACGCCGTGCCGAGAGCACCAGGGTGGTGGACGACGGCGAGGCCTACGAAGGGAACGACACGGAGCCGGGGAAGACATGGCAGTGGCTGCCCACGCGGTGGAGAGTACGAGGGTTGACTGGTTCGGCTACAGTCGCCGAAAAATAACAGGAGGTATGGGTGAGTAGAGGGATAGACAGGACAGGTATGCGAGTATGATGGGGCCATGAGGCCTGCCCGACAGCACTGCCGGCCACGGGAGGCGGGAGCAGGCGGTTCCAATGGTGCTGGTTTGGGCGGCTGGGGCAGGAAGATCAGAGACTGAAGAAGCACGATTGCCGTTAGATTGACATCTAACGGTCTGACGCTGGTAGAGTCGATTGTTGACTAAGTTTCTTTTTTGAGAAACCTTGTGTACGCATGAACTTAGTAGGCCCACAGGTCAGCCTCCAAATCTGTAGCAGACAACATAAAGCCCATTTGCTATTTTTTATAATTTGCAGCCCATTTGCTAATTCTTAAGTAATTTATTACAGCCCATTTTCTGCCGAGGACCATGGTCAAAAAGTTCAACCTTATTTTGCATATTTCGGTGGAGTCCGAACTATTGTAATCTTGAAATGATAAACATTTTTTAAAGAACTTATTGATTTGCCAAAAAAAATTGTTTTATTTTTGTAAGCAAATAAGTCGTGGGACAATTGAGTTGGTTTAAGGGAAAACCAGTGGTAAAAAAATCAGCGCTGGGTGGGAAAAACAACAAAAATAAGGATGTAAATATGAAAAGGGAATTTTATGTGTTTTCAATATAATGATACAAGTATATGAAATAGTAAAACTATAGGTAGAGATTAGAAAACGGATGTAGGACATGCGTTTCAAGAGGAAAATAGAACTGGGCTGTGTGTTTGATTCAGTAAAAAAAATTGCCTGCGGATGTTGTAAGACAAAATATAACTAACGCTAGCGGGCCAGAGGCCAGTAGATACCTGCTGGATCTTTGTGCCCCGTTGTCGTCATGGGCCGGGCCTGTTAAAAACAAAACCAACCCTGGGCAGTCTACAGCCCAATTGAAACTTGCTCGACCTGAAAAAACAATATACGTGCTCAATAAACGAGAGAATTCTGCAAGTACAGACTGATAACTGGGATGCAGCACGGATATTGTTTTTTTATCGTGATAATAAGTGCATGCACTTGTTTCAAAAAAATTGGAGAACTGGGAATTCGAACGGCGGGTGCTTATGCTACCCATCAAATAAAAATCAGGTGCGTGAAAATTCGTTTCAAAAAAATGATTCAGCTTTATATCCATGTCGACCCTCGGCATGATGGTTGGAAGCAAATGCAAGTTCATACCAAAAGATCATTAATAACAATAGCAACTTGCGGACGACAAGGTAGTACAACTACCAATACCAAACTAACTTATAATCTTTTTACTCCTGGCCTGAGTGTTCGTCTGGTAGAAAATCTTGCAGAGGACTAGCTCCCGCTCCTTCTCTTGCTCCAGGTCCCCGAGGTGGTACTGGTGCATCACCCAGTTGGTCCTCTGCTGGTCGAAGTTCTTGTTGGTGTGCAGCACCAGAACCTTTTTTGCTGCCCGTCTGCCGGCCGTTGACCATCACCGACAAGGTATTGCCGGTCTTGTGCCACATCGAGTGCATGCCGCACTCCGACTGTATCTTGCGACGCGTCCACGTGCCCCTTTTGAACACCCTGGAATTGCGCTGGAAGAAATGCTTCCTTAGGCCACTCAGTGTGATACCTGTAGTATTGTGGAATACAGGTTTTAGTGTACCTAGTTGGCATTTTCATAACATCTTTGGCATGTTGCAGTCACTTATTTCACTTTTTATTAACTGTCAAATTGTAATTGCTTCACCAGATTTGTGTCTAAAAAGAAAAATAGAGCTATAAACAAAGGAATATGTTTGTGCAAGTAGACGGCCGATCGGTGTCTTACCTGGAAGTTTCTCAAGTTGGGTGTAGCATACGCCATGCTCGCTGTCGATGGTTGGTATGAACAAATCGATGAGAGACTGAAATCTCGCGCTGTCAGCACTCACTTTGGCCTCAAGGTGCAAGATCAGCTCCTGATCCGTGGGATCAAACTTGACGCCAGCCGGCATCACCGACCAATCCTTCTTCGACTTGCATCGATAATTCCAGTTATATGGTACTCAATGTATGATCAACCGATTGTTTTAAGTGAATGCTGAAAGATTTCGACAGATAAGTGGTACTCAAAATCTGAAGTCCAGAATACCCGAACACGCCGCCAGGATTCTTGTGTCACCTCACGCGCAGCGTGTTGTCACGTCAATTCAATGTGTGGACATGATGAATAATTTGACCGACGTATACTAGTACTGCTACTGTACTACTTACTAGTCGTATTTAGTGTCACAATTTATACATAGGTTTAACTAACAAGTACACACTTGAAGCCTAACTTATATATATATATATATATATATATATGGCTTCTGCACAACATCTCCATCATCATTATCAGTACATCCTACGCAGGTGAGTTAGGATGCACTTGATCCTAGGAAGGTATCTATCCTTCAAACCAGAGGAGTGCTTCAAACTAACAACAGTACATAATATCCAACAAAAGAGGGTCGTGCTACAGCAGTAGAATACATGGCTCAGTCTTGATATCAGCACGAATCAAGTTGTGCATATTTGCTGTTGGCATGAACCACATCGCCGCATGTCGGGTTTGCAAAAGCCATCCATCGCATGGAAGCTTGATGCCTTTCACACATTAAAGATTATCTGGCAACAAGCTGTGTCGACGAATCTCTGGATATGGTGATTCATGAAACCCATGGTATGATGTGTAAACATAGCCCCCCCTCACGAATGGAAGTTGCATAGCATGGTAATCATCGCCGGTGATATGATCGATGATTGGTTGGATGATCGGATAATTGAGCCCGAGGAACAAGGAGTGGTTACTGAGGCTATAAACCCGCCTCTAGTTGAAGATTCCTGGTCCAACGGGGCTGGGATCTTTCTCGAACACGAAGCAGCCATAGCCATCAATGTCACGAACGCCGCACCCATTGTACTGCATGTGGTTTGATGTAATGGTTTGGTCAATTTGGTACGTGTGAATGAGCATCAAATGACCGCCGTCAGCTGAACGAGCGATAAACCACCACCGATCGGCTCGTATGATTCCAGGTCCTGGAATCATGAAGGCCAGTGCATTGGCGTCTACTGCAACAATTCAAATTGGAGACCAAAAGGACAAAAATAAACAATCATGTTCAGAGTATGTGTGGAATTAAGATCATTATAACAGTGACACATATAATAGATAGAGAATTGCAATGCCGTGGTCATAATCGTACCCCAAGTTAAAAAAATAAGCCAATGGATTTCATATTCTAGCAATATGTCATGGTTCAAACATCATGTAACAATGAGAGGAAAACAACTATGACAGCGCCTACTCATATTCTACCATAGCACTTACTACTACTGTTCTCATATCAACTCTAAGCAATAACATGCATTGTTATAAAAATCTTGTAAACGAGAGTAACATATAGCAATCACGATGTTATGCTCACAATATGTATTGTAACAATCATTAGATGCCAATTGTTCTCATATCAACTCTAACAATAACATGTGTGGTCATAAAAATCTAGGAAAGGAGAGGAACATATAGCAATGATGTGGTTATAGACATGCTATGCATTCTAAATTTGTAACAAATGAACAGGCAGTTGTATTCATAAGGTAAAGATGAGATGAGATAGAACAATTACACGATGATAGATTCCACCAGTATAGGCAGCCAATCTGTGTGTCGACCGCGTAAACGATCCCATCATGCACTATAGCATCAGACAGAAATGTTGCGTCAACAGGATTGATGATGAGCCATAACCATGTATGGCGACCAGATTCCAGATAGACTAATCCCATGTTGAACAAGGCAACGAGCTTGTAATCCATGTAGTCTTCTGATGGTGTGCGCACTTCGTAGATTACGACTTTCTACAAACAGAGTCGAGCCAAAAGCTTGACGCGTCTCGTGCATAGTAGGCAGGAGTGTCCGGTGGGCCGCGAGGCTCGATGGCGGCGATATCCAATGATGGTAGGGTGATCTCTCGCTGGGTGTAGATATCCATGAGATGCCACAGACTACCAGAGTGGTGGATGAGGACGATCCAGTTGGCCTTCATGCCCGTCCAGTAGTGGCCGCACATGAAGGACAGGTGGACGGATAGTGGTAGAATGTCGAGGGGCACCACAGCAATCTCCGTAGGATCATCAAGTCAGTGTCTGGGCCACCTGCGAGGATTGGGCATCAGCAAGCAAGGTGTCTTGAAAAGAGCCGGCCGGTTGCAGATGAGTAGACGGTACAAAGACACCGAGCATGCGGCCAGACGGACAGTGCTGAGTATGTCCATACGACTACAGATCTGCTCCAAGAGAACATCGGGGAGGGAATTCCAATCGTGGCTCTGCGTGTCAGTTGGTTCTGCCATTGGGGTTTTCGGTGCCTGCGAGCCAGCGGGGAAGTGGATTCGGGCGGGCGAGCGAAGAAGCTTCTCCTCGTGTGGCCGAGCAGTGAGCAGGGGGATATGTTATGCGCGAGCTACCAAGGAAGATGGCGCGCGCGAGCGAGCAGTGAGCGGGGGTAAATGGTGTGCGGCCGACAATGGGGAAGAGAGGAGGAAGAAGAAGAGAGGAGGAAGAAGAGTGGAAGACGGGGAAGAAAGTGCATTAAATCTCAATTCTACTAGTACTACTACCAGGATATACCGTACTTCGGAGTGTAAATAGTTACACTGATGACATGTGGGTCTACCACAAGAGGGCCCATGTGTCAGTTAATGGAGGACAGAGGTGCATAGGCGTATTTGCGGAAGCGTGCTCTACTGGCAAACATGATGGCAGTACTGGGTAAGGCTGATTTAGTAACACCAACACATTGGTTCAGCTTATTAATTACATGTCCCATCTGCTGCAGTGTGTATTGTCACTTCACTGCGAAGACTAGTTGAATAGTTCTCTCTGACCGAGATGGGGAATAGTGGATCGCGAGGACTTCCTTTCTACAGTATCCCTATGCCTCTACACTCACTTCACTCATTTTGCTCCGTACCTAGTCACTTGTTGAAATCTGTAGAAAGGCAAATACTCTGTATTTGGGAACAGAGGGAGGCTTTTACTCCTTACTATTTGGGAACAGAGGGAGTATCACCATATGGAGGGAACAGAGGAAGCTTGCAATATGAACATGTCAATGGGAGGGAGTAAGCCCCATGCATGCATGCATGCATGCAACATGCAACACTCACATGTACACATGGACGCACGCAACACTCACACACCAATGCGGCACACAGCACACGACGCAACACACACGCTCACGCTCAAGTGCTCAACCTACTCCCTACGTTCGTGAAAGACTGTACATTTAGAGATTTACACATAGACCAGGGCATAATTAACGCCCAAAAGTAGCAGACTTATGTGTGCATGCGACCATTGAGATGAGAAGATTAAATGAAGGCTGTTGCATGCTGTAATTAAGGATAGACATGTAACCTATACCTACAGCACAAGTTGGTGCATCAGTCAATCAATATCGATTTAGATTAAAGGCTAAATGCATTGGAAGTGTAGATGTACATCATGTACTACACTCTTTGTTTTATAGCCGATGTACACTCTTTGTTGGAAGACCGAGGGAGGACACGTGCATGCACTCACATACACAGCCAGGGCGGTTCGCGTGCAAGGGTTGGACTCGTGTCGCGCCTGCGTAAAGTTTTGTTTAACTGATTTCTTTGCTCTGCCAACTGACAGGTGGTACCCAGAAACCAGGTGACAATTTAACCAGTCAACAAAGTGCCACGTCGACTATGTGGCCGTTCAGTAGGGTGCAACACGATGCTCTACGATGAGCTAGTGATCGTATAATCGCCGCAAAACTATATATAGTGACCGTAAAGAGTGTATTATTACATATGTTGACCGCCAGTGTATTTTTCTCGTTTCAAGTTAAGCCACATTAATCAGAAAGGACGCAATATGGATTACTACTAGTACTAGTACTGCTTTGATGTGTCCCGTCAACTCGCCGAACGAGGAGAAGCTTGCTTACTACGCCTCTCCCTCGCCTACACGCATGGTGGTTCGCAGGATGAGGAGAGGGTTTTGACTACATCACCCTCTCCCTCTCCCTCGCCCTCGCCCTCGCGGTGGACGTGAAGCAGTTCAATCGGTGTTAGATTGCCAGAAGCATATTGTACTATAGTATCATCATTGTTGGACCTTCCGAAGAGGCGAAGAGACAAGTGCAAGGTTCACACGAGTATGAACTGTTGAACCTCCCGAAGAAGCAAAGAGTCAAGCGCAAGGTTTTATAGGAGTTGTCGTCCTAGTAGGAGTGTACTACAACTATAGAGAACGATGCTACTGTATGATGCCTCCACGTCACGTATATCCAAAGTTGTGCCACCTTTTTTTCTCAAAGAGCGTGTTGGAGCCCGTGCAACAACCACACAAGTTGCATGTACACATACTAGTAATAAATTCTAAAGGACAAATGCCAGTATGCCACACAAGTTCATATCCAATTCATGTGATAAATTTGTGCACGACTAGTCTACATATATTCACAGCGCTACCGTTCACAATTACCGTACTCCACTTACACGTTATAGATGGGCTACATGTCCTCCTCCAGGTTCCAGTCCCAGGTGTTCTTCATGGATGGCACGATCCATAGCGGTGGGCAACGGGAATCATTGTCGCAGCTTTCTAGTCCGGTTCCAGATGATGGAGACTCATCCAAGCTGAAGCGGCATAAATCAGGGATAGCGTGTCCCAGCATGTCGTTCATCCGGCAGTGCACACTGAAGACACAACCATGCTTCATGAACGGCAGGCCTTCCGTGTCGTGCACGGAAGGTGGCATCCGCTTCACAATGGGGTAGCTGTCCCTGATGAAAGGCGAGTACTCTCCAAGAGTGTTCCTCGGCACCCACGTAGCATCACGGGGGTCGAACTCGACACCGTTCATTTGGTACACGCGGCATCCCAGATCTAGACACATGGTGACGTACATAGTCAAGGTCCATGCATAATAATGTTGTGCTCAAATATGGCGGTCAGTAATACTGGGTAGCAAATAGTACTACTCCGGTATAGAGGAAGTAAAATAACCGGCTTATTATATATAGCCACTCTTGGCTACATGGATGAGATAGTAAGACATGGAAAAACAAAAATGGTGGCAACTAGTGGGTTGAAGTCTTCAAGGGCCTAGCTAGCTATACGCGTCCTCCAAGGTAAAAAGTACTCCTACTAGTACTACTAAGTATACTACTAGTACAGCAATGAAAGAGAAGGCGAGATGGTTAAAAAATGGAATACCTGGGTAGATGGTGACGGTCCGATCGTGGTAGATTGTGTGACCATGTTGCACATCAGTGGTACCATGGGTAACGAGTGCTAAGATAGTTGATCCCAATATGCCAAAGTCATCTACAAGGTTCCAGGTTAGACCGAATTGCGGATGCAAATGCACATCCAGGATCGGCGATCTTATTTTGACCGGGGGATGAATGGTCCCTGCAAAATAATGGAGTACCATTAGGGATGCAAATGATGGTTTGTGCATTCCGTTTGTAATCTCCCATACCGTAGGATGGCAACCAGATGAAACAAGTCCCCTGGATTGTCACCGTGAAGATGCGGCCTAGATGGCGCACAGCGTCTTCGAACGTGGAGGGGTACAAATCTGCCGCCGCCAACATGCGCCAGCCTCTGCCGTTACTGCCTCTTGCACTGATGGCAATCCTTATGTCGAACACCGCGATGATATAGTAATCGTCGTAGCCGCGTCGCTTTGTTGGTGGGTCCGCAATTGCTATCTTCTTCAATCTCATGTAGGCATCATCATACGTATTCAAGCCCAGCCAGTCCGGAAGGCCGATCCCAATGGTGGAGAAGGGGTCTACCGGAACGGCCGCACTGCTGTGGATGTTGTGCAAAATGATGGTGGTATCCGGCCGTAGGTATGCATGCCAATCTCCGTTGCACCGACCCAGACCTATATATAAGCCGGTGGGCAGTGGAGAAATTACGGGATGGAAATGGAATAACTAAGTACTACATGATCAAACTCCATTAGTGACCTGCTCATCGGACAAAATCTGACTACCTCTCAACGTCGGCAACTCTAGCGGAGTCAACATGCAACCATGGCCAGGGAGCAGTGGAATGTTCGAAGGATTGTCCCATAGAAGAACCTTGTCCTCGAGCACGCATGGAAGACCAACAAGCATGGCCTTTTCTCAAGCCTGTTTAAGCAGCATCTTGAAAAAGTTGGTGCAGGAAGCACCGAGTCTTGCGGCGGTGAGGATGTCGGAGCGGCGTGCGATTTCTCCCAGAGGATCGTCGTCCAAGATCTCCCAGCCCCGGCGAGGAGGAGAACCGCCTGGCGAATCCATGGGAGCAGCGACGAACTGCCTTCTCTTCGGGGGGAGGGGAACTGGCGAGGAGGAGGTAAGAGCGTAGTAACCGCAGGGCCTCGTCCCTTCCAACTGTAGATCGTTCCTCAGCGAAGGGGTGAGGCCATTATTTACTACTAGTACTAGCATTATGGAACGTTATGGGATTGCATTATACTGTAAATAATAGCACTACTAAGAAATTTTTGGCACTAGGTAGTAGTTTTTGGCGTGGATTAAGAAATTTTGGGTATGTTTTTGTCATTTTTTGTACACACCAACTAGTGTCAAAAAATGCCTTACATTATGTGACGGAGGAGTACGTACTCGTACTGTAGCAGTACTTGTACTACTTTTCTCAACTAGTAGTGTGATGTACTGTACTTCTAGTCTAGTCTAGTATAGTGCACCAGTTTTGAACTCTTGAATCTCAGGGCCAAGGAGCTATAGTTGGAAGTGGAGGGTACTACTGTTCTCTAGAACCATCGCTATACTATCAATGCAGGGGAAGTACACCTGCGTAGTGGCCTAGTGGGTACTCTCGATGCTCTATTCAGTCGCTCCTCTCAGGTAGCTGGCCTACTTAGCCGCTCCTCTCACGCACACACTAGCAGCCTGTTTATCAGTGACGGTTACTGCGGGGGCAGAACATTTGAGTTATTTGATACAGCGAGACTAGGCTTTTCACTTCCATTTGTGGAGGGGTAATGGATCTCGTCAAACTTTGTTAGTAGTTCCTTCTTCATGAATGAGATGAAGCAAAGCTTTTGCCTCCGTTTAAAAAACATGTCAAGAGGAATTTCTTTTATAGTAGAGCCGATAATGGAGTGAAGTCCATGCATGCAACGCCGCAAGCTACAGAGTAGTAGTAGAACACTTTACGTACAAAGCCATATTGCCCAGTTCCCAATGCCCCGCCAGGCTTTTCCGGCTCCTCGGGCTTAATTGGGAGGCGCTAGTTTAAATATGCTACTAGCTGATGAGGAAGCTGCAAGCGAGGTGCGGCTAGGGCGAGCACGCGAGCCACGGGATGCTAGGAAGGAAAACCCGTTCACGTGGCTAGGCCATCCAGTGCACCCAGTTTGTGGGGCCACACGTCCGTTTGACTTCAAAACTCAAACTACCCGTGTAAAATATTGGCTCGTAGCGAAGTGTAGTAGTACTATTTTTAAGAAAAAGGCCGCCGTGCGTTCGGCCGGGATCGAACCCACAAAACAAGGTATACACTCTCGTGACCACTAGTAGTACTCGTTGGAGTACAACGCAACCTAGAATCGCCTTTTGTCGCTAGTAGTACGTACATTGTTCCTTACAAGAAACCCCTAATAATGCAAGAAACCACTAAAATGCCAAGAAATTACTACCACTTGCATACGCAGACTTAAGATAAGACTACCTTATCAACCATTGTACATGCTCTTACCAACAAAAATCCTCGAGTGACCTCCTACCTCTAGCCCGTCCACCTAGTCATCCACGGCCATGGGGCGCAACTACCGCCGCCGGCAGAAGGCGAGGTCAAAACCGCCGGCGGTGCGGAGCCCGTGTTGCGGCATCCTGGATGCCAGCTCCGTCCGGCGCTCGCGGCCGCTAGCTAGCCAAGATAGCTCTGTATAGCTGCTTGTCTGCAAGGTTTGCTAGCTAGATTGGCACGGCAGCGCGGCGGCTTGCTCGCGCACGCCGCGCTAAGGCCAGCCATCAGGCTCGAGCGAAGGCCAGCATGGCGTCTTGCTCGCTCGTGATTCACGCTCGGGCCAGCCTGCCAACCCGTGCGGAGGCCAGCGTGGCGTCGGGCCGGTCCGATGGAGCAGCGCCCAACTCGCTCATCATCGGCGCCACCGACGAACATGCATCAGTACTGTTTGAAGTAATGTTCAGGAAAAATAATGATTTGAGGGGGAATAACAGGATAGAAGGTCAGATGTGGGTCCCTCATGTCAATGTTCAAACAAAATGTGTTGGTTTAAGCTTCCTCATCGGCACGGACGTGTGGGCCAACCCTGTCATAAATGGGTTTAAACGAACCTAATCGGTAGGAGTACTAGGTTGTAGTTTTCGGCGTGGATTAAGAAATTTTGGGTATGTTTTTGCTATTTTTTGTACAATAGATTCTTCCTAGGGCTTGTTGAAAGTGGTAGTTTTTTGTTAATACTCTACATATTGTAAGTAGGAGTGAAAGTTAAGCTTTGCAAGCCAATAAGCAAGGCTAGTTACATAGTGCATATGTGTACATGATTGAAAGTAAATATCAACCATGAGTGACTAATATCTTGATGGAAAACTCGAAACCATGAAAAACTAGGAAAAATGCATGGTTGGAAATACTAGCAATGTTCATGTCCGTTGCAACGAGTCATAATTAGAATAATACTTATTCGCAAACTTGGTACAAAACACTCTAATTTTGATATACATATGTCAATAGAGATCTATTATGTTTCAATTAGAATATATTCCTTGGGATGTTTTGGTGAGGTCAGGGAGGGATGTGGTTGGTTTTAAGATACTAATTATGGGTTTTTCTGCAAATTGGTAGAAAAGTGGGATGTTGGTGGGAAAAGGCAACAACTTACCTCACACTCGTTAGATGTAGATCTAATGGTCAGAAACGACGGATGGCAAACACACCAGCATCACCAGCTTAGTCTTGTGTAGGATTACTAGCAAGATCCGTGCATTGCACGGAACATTAAGATGGATTTTTTTGTAAAACACTTGTTGTGATTGACCCTTGCGGGAGTAATCCCATGTGTAAAAACTAATGATATCTCGAGAAATATGAGATAAGGTGAAGAGGAGTGGGGTGTGGTGGTGGTTGATGGTCGGACTGAGGGGAGGCATGGGGATTGACGATGCTGGCAACGGCCACCAGGCCGGTTTGTTTTAGAGGCTTCCTTTCTTAATTTCTCAACAATGAGGTTTGTTAGAGATAAGGATGAATGAGGGAAGGCCTTGTCTGCAAATGTGGATAGGGGTGCGGGTATCTTTTAGTTTAATTTCCATCCGACGGATATAGATCGGACGGTCTATATTGCAAGATGGCACACGTACCATCATCACCAACTCGGTTTTTTATAAGAGAAGAAATATAAGTATGGAGATACAAACCTATTATCGATACTTGCTTCCGTAAACTAGCATCTACATTCTATTCAATGCCTCGGCATGTGGGGCCTTAGCAGAATGACTTCTCGACTGTGGAAAACAAAGATTTTCCCGTCGCCGACAAGGAGGGGGTGACGGCGATGCTTTTTGGCTTGCTCTAGTCCTAGTAGTCATACTAGGTGGTCTAAGCACGTCTAGATTTATTCTTTTTCACGTCTCGTGTTCGCCGTACTGCCACGACTGTTGTGAATAGATGGTAAGTTATTCACGAGGAAACCCTTGTTGAGCATGTTTGAGAGAGAGAGAGAGAGAGAGAGCGTGTGTGATATGTTAGAGACTGAGGCAATGATAACAGATTCTTTGTGTCTATGTGTGTGGAGGATAGAGAGAGACATGTACATGGGGCTTTGTGTTGTGTAACGTGGAGACACATATACATAATTAGAGAGTGAGTGTGTGAGATACACATGCGGACATGGGGAGAGATGAGGATCCAGATAAATGGGTGTTTGTGCGTGTCTGTGTGTGTTTGTGCATGCATTTGTGTGTGAGAGGGAGAGAGTGTATGTGGAGTAGAGAGACCACTGATTATGTAAACCTAGTATAAGGGAAGGGGGAATGGTGTGACATGTGTAGTAGCGAGATAGCATGGGTGCGAGCGGGGGGAGAAGACTATTTGGAAGAGACATCAAGTGTGTGTGTAGGAGAGGGGTGTGAGAGCGAGAGAAAGAGAGAGCTAGCGACGGAGAGAGAGATAGAGAGATGAAGAGAGGGGGCGAGAGGGGTCGTTTGTGTCCATAAATGGCGTATAGATAGGGAGACAATGTTGATGTTGTCCAAAATTGGCCTATGAACGGATACGCAAGGGAAGCGAGTCATCGTGTGTGTGATAGGGACTTCATGAGAGATCTAGAATAGATGGTGTAGAGAACAATGTGCGAAATCCAGAATGATTATACATTACGGAGCTATGCAAAGAGTCACGACATATATGTACACAGGGAAGGAGCTGGGGCGGGTCCGCATGTGGGAGAGATAGAAAGAGGAGAGTGGTGCACAAGGAGACAAAGTGTGCTTGTTTGTAGTGGGGGTGGTTGATAACCCACAAGTATAGGGGATCGCAACAACTTTCCAGGGTAGAGTATTCAACCCAAATTTATGGATTCGACACAAGGGGAGCCAAAGAATATTCTTGAGTATTAGCAGTTGAGTTGTCAATTCAACCACACCTGGATAACTTAGTATCTGCAGCAAAGTGTTTAGTAGCAAAAGTGGTATGATAATAATAGTAACGGTAGCAAAAGTAAAGATAAATGTTTTTGGGTTTTTGTAGTAGTTGTAACAGTAGCAATGGAAAAGTAAATAAGCGAAGAACAATATGTGAAAAGCTCGTAGGCAATGGATCAGTGATGGATAATTATGTCGGATGCGATTCCTCATGTAATAGTTATAACATAGGGTGACACAGAACTAGCTCCAATTCATCAATGTAATGTAGGCATGTATTTCGTAAATAGTCATATGTGCTTATGGAAAAGAACTTTTATGACGTCTTTTGTCCTACCCTCCCGTTGCAGCGGGGTGCTAGTGGAAACTAAGGGATATTAAGGCCTCCTTTTAATAGAGAACCGGACCAAAGCATTAACACATAGTGAATACATGAACTCCTCAAACTATGGTCATCACCGAGAAGTATCCCGATTATTGTCACTTTGGGGTTGTCGGATCATAACACATAATAGGTGACTATAGACTTGCAAGATAGGATCAAGAACACACATATATTCATGAAAACATAATAGGTTCAGATCTGAAATCATGGCACTCGGGCCCTAGTGGCAAGCATTAAGCATAGCAAAGTCATAGCAACATCAATCTCAGAACATAATGGATATTAGGGATCACACCCTAACAAAACTAACTTGATTACATGGTAAATCTTATCCAACCCATAACCGTCCAGCAAGCCTATGATGGAATTACTCACGCACGGCAGTGAGCATCATGAAATTGGTGATGGAGGATGGTTGATGATGACGACAGCGACGAATCCCCCTCTCCGGAGCCCCGAACAGACTCCAGCTCAGCCCTCCCGAGAGAGATTAGGGCTTGGCGGCGGCTCCGTGTCGTGAAACGCGATGAAACTTTCTCCTTGATTTTTTCTCCCCGAAAGTGAATATATGGAGTTGGAGTTGAGGTCGGAGGTGGTCCAGGGGGCCCACGAGATAGGGGGCCGCGCCCTAGGGGGGGTCACCCCCCCTGTCTCGTGGATAGGCCGTGGGCCCCCTGGCACTAATTCTTTCGCCAAAAATTCTTATTAAATCTGAAAAGTGCCTCCGTGGATTTCTAGGACATTCCGAGAACTTTTCTTTTCTACACATAAAACAACATCATGGCAGTTCTGCTGAAAACAGCGCCAGTCCGGGTTAGTTTCATTCAAATCATGCAAGTTAGAGTCCAAAACAAGGGCAAAACTGCTTGGAAAAGTAGATACGTTGGAGACGTATCAACTCCCCCAAGCTTAAACCTTTGCTTGTCCTCAAGCAATTTAGTTGATAAACTAAAAGTGATAAAGAAAAACTTTTACAAACTCTGTTGCTCTTGTTGTTGTAACTTGAAAAGCCAGCATTCAAGTTTCAGCAAATATTATGAACTAACCATACTAACAATAATACATAGGTCTCACAATTACTCATATCAATAACATAATCAGCTAGTGAGCCATAATAATAAAACTCGGATGACAACATTTTCTCAAAATAATCATAACATGATATAACAAAATGGTATCTCGCTAGCCCTTTCCTAGACCGCAAAACATAAATGCAGAGCACCTTTATAGATCAAGGACTGACTAAACATTGTAATTCATGGCAAAAGAGATCCAATCAAGTCATACCCAATATAACCAATAATAATGAATGCAAATGACAGTGTGCTCTCCAGCGGGTGCTTTTTAATAAGAAGGGTGATGACTCAACATAAAAGTAAATAGATAGGCCCTTCGCAGAGGGAAGCAGGGATTTGTAGAGGTGCCAGAGCTCGATTTTAAAATAGAGATTGAATAACATTTTGAGTGGCATACTTTTGCTGTCAACACAACAACTATGAGATGGCTGTATCTTCCATACTACATGCATTATAGGCAGTTCCCAAACAGAATGGTAAAGGTTTATACTCCCCCAACCACCAACAAGCATCAATCCATGGCTTGCTCGAAACAACGAGTGCCTCCAACATACAACAGCCCTGGGGGAGTTTTGTTTAATTATTTTGATTTGCTTTGATCTTTTTGGATCATGGGACTGGGCATCCCGGTTACCGGCCCTTTCTCGTGAATGAGGAGCGGAGTCCACTCCTCTTGAGAATAAACCACCTAGCATGGAAGACATAGGCAGCCCTAGTTGAAACATGAGCTGCTCGAGCATACAAACATAATTTCATTTGAAGGTCTGGAGTTTGGCACATACAAATTTACTTGGAACGGCAGATAAATACCGCATATAGGTAGGTATAGTGGACTCATATGGAACAACTTTGGGGTTTAAGTAGTTTGGATGCACAAGCAGTATTCCCTCTTAGTACAGGTGAAGGCTAGCAAAAGACTAGGAAGCGACCAACTGAGAGAGCAACAATAGTCATAAACATGCATTAAAATTAATTCACACTGAATACAAGCATGAGTAGGATATAATCTACCATGAACATAAATATCATGAAGGCTATGTTGATTTGTTTCAACTACATGCATGAACATGTGCCAACTCGAGTCACTCAATTCATTCAAAGGAGGATATCATCCCATCATACCACATCATAATCATTCTAATAGCATGTTGGCATGCAAGGTAAACCATTATAACTCATAGCTAATCAAGCATGGCACAAGCAACTATAATCTCTAAATGTCATTGCAAATATGTTTACTTCATAATAGCTGACTCAGGAATGATGAATCATCATATTTACAAAAACAAAAGAGGTCGAGTTCATACCAGCTTTTCTCATCCCAATAAGTCCATCATATATCGTCATTATTGCCTTTCACTCGCACGACCGAACGATGTGTATAATAATAAGAGTGCATGTGCATTGGACTAAGCTGGAATCTGCAAGCATTCAACTCAAGAGAAAAGACAAGGTAATATGGGCTCTAAGTTAAATAAACAATCATGCATATAAGAGCCACTAAGCATTTTCAATATGATCTTCTCGACCCCTAAAGGAAAGAAAAGAAAATAAAACTATTTACATGGGAAATCTCCCAACATGTAAAAGAAGAACGAGAAATATTTTTGGGTTTTCATTTTAATTTCTACTACAAGCATGGAAATTAAACTAACTAATTTTTTTGGTTTTTCTTAAGGTTTATCAAACACACAAGAAGAAAACTAGAAAAAGAAATTTAAACTAACATGGATAATACAATGAAAGAGTATGAGCACCGACGACTAGTGTGTGAGCATGAATGTAAAGTCGGTGAGAAATACGTACTCCCCCAAGATTAGCCTTTGGCCTAAGTTGGTTTAATACCAGTGACCGCCTGACTGATATCCATAAGTGAAACTAGGGTAGTACTGAGATGCAGAGGCGACCGCCTCCTGAGCAGCAGCGTGTTGGCGAGCAGCCTCCATTCCCCTCTCATATTCAGTGGCTTCTTCCCTGGTGACAACATATCTTCCTTTTGTCTGATAATCAAAAAGGTAGGGAGCAGAAAGAGTAACAGGGACGACGTTGCGTCTGTTATAGGTTAGTCGATAATGGAGGAATTGTTCATTCCTCTCAAGAAAATGATGATCAAACATAGCTTCTTTATCCAAATAAACAGGAGGTACAATCATATCCCCGTCTCGTGGAGCTATATTAAGAAAATTAGCCACTCGGGTTGCATAAATTCCTCCAAAGAAATCTCCCCTTCTACTATTATTCTGCAACCTACGTGCAACTATTGCCCCCAAGTTATAACCTTTATAACCTGACACATCACTCTTGAGGACACAGAGATCAGGGGCACACATGTGACATACTTCTTCCTTACCGTTAATCCATCTACCAATAAAGAGAGAAAAGTAATGTATAGCAGGAAAATGAATGCTCCCTATGGTAGCTTGTGTTATGTCCCTAGATTCTCCCACAGTAATACTAGCAAGAAAATCTCTAACTTCAGATTTGGGAGGATCATTAATATTACCCCACTGCGGGAGTTTGCAAGCAGTTGTGAAGTACTCTAAATCCATGGTATAAGATGTATCATAAATATCAAACATAACACTAGGAGAATTATGTGCAGAAATATACTCGAACCTCCGCACAAAGGAATCAGTCAATTGATAATATTGAGGACACTTATCTTGTAAGAAGTCCTCCAGCTCGGCATTATGCACATACGCGTCAAATTCCTCCTTGAAGCCTGCTTCGACCATAAAATCATCGGATGGCCACTCACAAGCCCGTACATTTGCGTCTCTTGGCAAATTAACATCTTGTTCACATATAGCAATCCTTGGCCCTTTCTTTGCCGAGGAACCTCCTTGGTACATTCTTCTAAGCATATTTCTTTTTCTGAAAATTTCTGAAATTTTAGTAACTTCAAAATAAAAGTGGATAAAACTAAACAAGATTGATAGAAACTACTCCTACAAGTGCCTAGAGCCTATATCATGCATTGGAATTGCTTGGACCTCAAAAATTTAACATGCAAGCTCAAGAACATGGTCACCTTTGCAGCAAAAAATTGCAATGAATAAAGCACTATGAAAGGATTGATATGGTTGACTAGAGGGGGGGGGGGGTGAATAGGCAACTAACAATTTTTAGACTTTTCTTTAACAATTTAAACCTTGCAATGAAATAGGTTGTCTAGATGTGCAACTATGTGGACAACCTATATGATGCAAAGACAATGAGCACACAAGCAAGCAATGGATATAGCACAAGTAAGCTTGCAAAAGTAAAGGGATAAGATAACCAACAGTGGAGCCGGTGGAGATGAGGATGTGTTACCGAAGTTCCTTCCTTTTAAGGGGAAGTACGTCTCCGTTAGAGCGGTGTGGAGGCACAATGCTCCCCAAGAAGCCACTAGGGCCACCGTAATCTCCTCACGCCCTCACACAATGCGATATTCCGTGATTCCACTATTGGAGCCCTTGAAGGCGGCAACCGGACCTTTACAAACAAGATTGGGGCTATCTCCACAACACTTGGAGGCTCCCAATAATCCCGCAAAGCTTCACCACAATGGAGTATGGCTTCGAGGTGACCTCAACTGTCTAGGGTGCTCAACACCCAAGAGTAACAAGATCCGCAAGGGATAAGTGGGGGGAATCAAATATCCTATGGTGGAAGTGTAGAACGGGCACTTGTCACCCAATCCCAAGCAAATCAACAAGTTTGATTGGCTAGGGAGAGAGATCGAGTGAAAATGGAGCTTGGAGCAACAATGGAGCTTAGAGATGGAAGAGGTAGTCAACTAGAGGTAGAAGACACCCCTTATATAGTCGTGGAAAGAATCCAACCGTTATCCACATGTTCAGCCCGCGACCCACGGTACTACCGCTCCAGGGGCGCGGTACTACCACGAAGCTGTGCGGTACTACCGTGGCTGACCACAGTACTACCGCGACAGCAGCACAGGCCGGAACTAGCCTGACAAGGGGGGCAGTACTACCGCCTGCGCGGTACTACCGCACCCACTTGCGGTACTACCACTTGACAGGAAAGTCAAGGCCTGGGAAGGGCGCGGATGAAATAAATTACATCCATGCCTACTTCCGCTGAAACTAAGGTGGTACAAAAATCAGACGCGGTACTACCGCTCGCGAGGCGCGGTACTACCGTGCGGGCGCGGATGTAAAAAATTACATCCGCGCCTACTACCGTGACACTGCGGTACTGGGTAGTAGGGACACGGTACTACGACTCCTAGGGAGCGGTACTACCGTGGGCCCCCGCGGTACTACCGCGCTGGACGAGCGGTACTACCGTGGAGGGCGCGGATGTAAAAAATTACATCCGCCCCTACTACCGCACCAGAGCGGCACAAGGCCTAGGAGCCGCGGTACTACCGCTCCAGATGAGCGGTACTACCGTGACACACAGCGGTACTACCGCGTGTACTTGCGGTACTACCGCAAGTACAGCTGTAGTCGTCAGATTTCCGCACAACCAAGATAACAAAGGGAAGCACCAAAATGTAGGGAAAGGAGGAACAAGTGTACGTGATGATTCCACCCAAACCTTTCCGACGCGGACCCCCTCTTAATAGTACGACTCTCCTACGACTCAAATCCACCAAAGAGAAACATAGAAAAACGCCGACTTCAATAGTCTCCGAGGGGCACCGAATCGTCTCATGCCTAGAGATGAAGTATCTGAGAAACTCAAGGCACACGATTAGTCCGCAAATGCATTGTCATCAATCACCAAAACACCTGAGGGATAAATATGCCCTTACAGTCTCACCCTTTTTGGTGGATTGATGACAACACAGGATTTTCATATAGATAAGATAATTTAGAACAGGGGCAAACCCCACCGCTCTAAAATATAGACGAGCTCCCCCTAGATGTGTGCACTTTAGATGAATGCTTTGGACTGCATAGCACACAGACTAGGATCAACACTCCCCCTATATTTTAGAGACCAAGGCATGATAATAATCATAGCATAGCATAAAGATAACACAATATAACACAAGCTCGCTAGGATAGAAGAGTGCATATGTCTTACACCATACGAACTAAAGCTACCGAGGTTCAAACGAGAAAGCAACAAATAGTTCAAACGAGAAAGCAGCAAACACACGACACACTCGCAAATCCCTACACTCTCTCCCCCTTTGGCATCAAGACGCCAAAAAGGCAGACAGGACACCTACACACAAGAGGTGGCTCAAGTAGAGAATTCGTCCCAAGCCTCTCCGTCGGTCTCCTCGGCAGCAGGGATGGTCTCCTCGACATCCTCCCCAGACGCAGTCCACCTGTAGCCCTGCTTCTCCATCCACTCTGCCTCTGGAGTGATGTGCTCCTCAGACCCGCTAGACACTGCCTCACCATAGAGCTGCAAGATCTTGTTGTCCCGGCGACGACTCTCCTTGGACGCCACGTGAGTCCTGTACTGCCCCTTGGCTTGCATGCAGAAAAGAGTCTTCATCTTGTCCTTCAGCTTCTTGGCCCATGATGGCATAGTGGCACTCTGGGAAGGCCTAGCAGCACGGCCCTCAGCAACATCCTCAGCGCCATCATCCTCCTCATCAACAGTAGCCCTAGCAGCAGTCACCTCGGCACGAGTAGTGGTGTTGGCCCAGTTGGATTTGATACGCAGGCAGATGGGCTCATGGCGAACCCAGTCTGGAGCAAGAAACTCCTCATCAGGGAACATCTTCTCCCAAGTCTTCGAAATCAGCAGAAACAGATAGGGCCCATAGATAGGCACCTTGCGGTTGAACACTGCAAACCGGAGCTCACACCACATGATGTGTGAGACATCAAGTGGCTGAGACTGAGACAAACGAGCCTCCTCGCAGATGAGAATCATGTCCACCATATAGGCATGAACCTTGTCTTTATCACCGATGCGAGGGAACAGGGAGTTGCAGAAGATGCGATACATGATATCCAGGAAAGGGTTGAGCACCAAAGTTGTTTTGCCATTGGCGAGCGCCTTCTCAACCATGAATGGGGCAAGCCTGTCCTTGCTGGCAGACTCGGCATTGGCATGGGGGCGAACACCCACTGGAGAGTTGAGCCCATCATCAGGAACCTGGAGGAGATCCATGAACTCCTTCCAGGTAGCAGACAGCTTACGGCCATTGGTCATCCAGGTCATCCTCCGTTCCTCATCGGAGTGAAAGTAGACTGAGGCAAAGAACTGATAGATAAGCTCAGGGTCATAGTCGAGGTGGGAGGTTAACACATGCTCAATGCCAAACTGCTCCACCAAGTCCAGAGCCTCTCCAAAGTAGTCACGAAACTTGTCCTTCCTCATGTGATGCATGTCAATCCACTTCACCTCCACATAGGTATTCTGGTTGTTCTTGATGACATCCAGATAGATGTTGGTCTGTTGCTTGTTCCAGAACAGCTCACAGCCTCTGAAAGTGGCACGCGGGTGCACATAAGGGTGAAGCTGCCTGAGACGGACATAATCAACTTGGGCTATCTCATCCATGCCCTTAGCGGGCTCCTTGTGCTTGCTAGCTGAGTGCTTGACATTGCGCTTGGAGGCAGATGATCCCTCTGGTACTTCACCTGGGTTGCGCAAAGGTTTGGAGCCAGTGTCACGACTGGGGTTGGACCGGCGAGAGCCACCACCTGAGACACACACGCAAAACACCAAAGACGCGAAAAGATCAATGCAAAGGCCATGAAAAAGCACAAGAAACACATAGAAGGCATACGAGAAAGTTGGCATGCGATAGATGTGAGCCACGGTAGAACTGCCACTACCTGCGGTACTAAAATATTAGTACTGCTCCAAACGCGGTAGTACCGTGCGAGGTCACGGTAGGACCGTGGTTGGAGCGGAAGTAAAATTTTAGTACCGCACAGAGCGCGGTAGTACCGCTCCCGAAGGGCGGTAGTACCGTGCAAGCGGTAGTACCGTGCCAGACGGGCGGTAGTACCGCGTCGCGTCAGATCCAACCGGCGGTTTGAATCTGAAAAGAACCGCGAAACAGTGGCGGTGCTACGGTGATCCGATCTAGCGCAAGACAACAATACAAGTATAAATCCTATGCAATACCACGCTCCTTCATCCTACTCGTGCAGAGATTAAGCCTAAGAATCTCAAGAACACACAAGCCTCCCCCAAAACATAGAAACACTAAACACAATCAACACGGAGAGGGAGTTGGGGAAAAACCTTGGTCCATAGCAAGAGCACGTGGTGGGGAATGATCCCACCGGTCGGAATCACGGGAGGGCAGCCGGTGGAGGAGATCCGGCGACGAACGCCGGCTCCGTTCTTGAGCGAGGGAGAGAAGGAGGCGACATGGAGAGAGAGGACAACGAATGGGTATGGGGAGTTAAAACTCCCCCTGCCCGTCCTTATCCCCACGCGCTCGAACCGACGCGGTAGTACCGCGTATCATCATGGTAGTACCGCTCGGGCGGAAGTACCGCGCCGAGGCGGTAGTACCGCTCAACCAGGCGGCAGTAAAAAATTACTGCCGCATGGTGACGGTAGTACCGTGCTCCCGCAAGCGGTAGTACCGTGGCTAGCTGCGGTAGTACCGTAGCTGGCCGCGGTAGTACCGTGAGCTCAAGTCACCGCAAGTTTCAACACAAGAAGAAAAAGCCTTTGCACGGAAACTTTTCACACACAAGAAACCACAAGAACACGCACAAACCAGAGGCAAAAAGACAACAAGAAACCACCAAGCGACAAAGCCTCTTGAGGAGAGAGGGCGGTGGCCGAAGCCACCTATGTTTGAGTTGGATGGTATGGCACCGCGAAGAATTATCCTTGGGCCCATGACCAAAACTCGTCTTTGAAACACAAGTACCATTAAAAATGGCTAATGTGAAAGAGGTGATCGATTTATGCATAATGGGGGGAGGGAGAGTTCATTGAGAGAACAACACTCCCCCTATGTCCATGCCTACACCTAAACTAGACAACATGTTGAGTGTGGTGGGGGGTGTACGGGTTCAAGTCACATTGCTCAAATCAATGATATTTAGCTCATGCCTTAACTCGCGAAATCTTGCTTCATCCAAGGGATTTGTGAAAATATCTGCAAGGTTATCATGAGTGTTGACATACTTGAGCTCGATCTCCCCTCGCCTAATGTGATCCCGGATGAAGTGATACCGAATCTCAATGTGCTTCGTCTTGAAGTGTTGTACCGGGTTGAGAGAAATCTTGATGCCACTTTCATTATCACACCAAAGAGGCACTTTGTCACAAATGACATCGTACTCCTTTAAAGTTTGCCTCATCCATAGGAGTTGAGCACAACAACTACCGGCCTCCACATACTCCGCTTCGGTGGACGAGAGGGACACACAACTTTGCTTCTTGGAAGACCAACTTACCAAAAAGCAACCAAGAAATTGGCACCCTCCGGAAGTGGACTTCCTATCCACTTTGTCCCCTGCCCAATCGGAAT
Source organism: Triticum aestivum (assembly GCF_018294505.1). NCBI lineage: Eukaryota > Viridiplantae > Streptophyta > Magnoliopsida > Poales > Poaceae > Triticum > Triticum aestivum. Next base: position 553,381,390 of record NC_057804.1, read on the forward strand.
CCGTGAAACTGTCACATCCCTAGTCCGGTATGACCTAGACTAGCTAGTCATTTGTGCATCATGTTTAAATCTCATTTAAATTTGAAATGAGGATTGGTGGAACCCTCAGAATCATTTTTGAAAATGACCCAAATAAAAATTTCTCCAAAAGGGTCCAAGAAAATGCTCATGTTGCTCTCTGAAAATATTGGACAGAGATAAAAATCAAACCAATATTTTTAGGAGCTCATGGATATTTAATTTTGGCCATTCGGATTAATCCGATAATTATTTGCTTTGGATATATATTGTTATATATATGAAATATGGTCCAAAAATTATGCCATTTATAAAGGAGCTCTGGAATAATATAGTTAGCCCCTGCAAAAATTGGCATAAGTAAATAAATTGATTTAGTATTATTACTAAATCAAAGCAAATGTCAGAAAAATTAGAAAACAAAAAAATAAAAGAAGGAGAAGCTTACCTGGGGCTCCCCCCTATGCAGCCCAACAGCAGCAGGCCGGCCCAGCCAGCAGGCGGCCCAGCCCGCCTCCTCCTCTGTCGTCTTCGTCCTCGACAGAGGGAGGGGAGCGTGCCCGGCGCGCGCGCGCGCCACCGCGCCACGCCACCAGTCTCCCTGCTTGCCTGGCGCCCCCCCCCCCGTCGCCCTGGAACGGCCGGACGACGCCACGCAGCCACCCGACCTCTCTCGCACTCTCCCTCGCCCTCCTTCTCTCCCCCTGCTCTCTCTCTCTCTCACCCGAAGCACTGCCGCCGTCGCAGCTCACCACCGACGCGCTCCCCGCCGTCCCCTCGCCCCTCCGTAGAGTCCCCGAGCTCCGCCGCGACCCCCTCTCCCTCCTCACCGAGCAAGCAACCCAGGCGAGCTCCGCTCCATCGCAATCGCCGTCGTCTTCAAGCTCCGGCCGACGAGATCGCCGTTGTCGCTCCGGCTGCCCCAAGCCTTCCCCGAGCTCGCCGACGACGCCGTTGGATCCGCGGTGAGCTCCACCACCGTTCCCCTCTCTTCTCCCCATTGTTTCCACGCCATAGCGCCATTCCCCACCACGGCCGAAGCTTCTCGCCGCCGTCCATGTCGCCGTCGCCGTCTCGGCCCGCCTCCGCCCAAACCGAGCATCCCATCACACTCCCGGTGCCACGAGGGTGCCGCCGAGCCCCTCAGGTGGCCTCCCCGTGCCCCGCAGCCCGTTCCCGCTCGAAGCCGAGCTCCGGCCGCCGCCGCGAGCTTTGCTCCGGCGAGCTCCGGCCTCCTCCGCTCCTTCCACCTGCCCCACCAGATGCGCGAGAGCCCGGGCTACGCCCCGGTGCTCTCCGACGCCGCCCCCGTGGCCTGTTTCGCGGACGCCGCCGCGTCCAGAGGTCGCCGCCGACGACCTCGCCGGCCTGACGAGTGGGCCCCGCGCCACTAACTCTTAATTAGGATTAAACTAACCTCTGTTAAACCCCCCTGTCACTGACATGTGGACCCCACACGTCAGGTTTGACCCCAGCCAGCCGCCGTTGACCGCTGACGTCGTGCTGACATCATGCTGGCGCAATATATGATTTCTGGATTTAAATTTAATCAGAAAATTCCAGAAATTGTTTTAAACTTCAAAAATTCATAACAATTCAACCGTAGCTCAGATTAAAATAATTTATATATGAAAAATTATCAGAAAAATGCAATCTTTCCATCTGTACTAGTTTCATGCATGACAAACCAACTTATACATGCTGAATATGAGAAAACACATTATGGCATATTAAGAGACTTATTTTGGAGTTGCATTTGAACCTTTTGTTCAAATGGACTTCATTCAAATTGAATACTAGTTGCATTAGCTCAAACAGTATCACGTCTACATGCCATGTTCATGCATCATATTGTTGCATATGATTGTGTATTGATTGTCGGCACCGTTCCTTCTCGATAGGTCCTGCTCCGGAGACGTTCCAGAGTACCTGTCTGTGAAGCAGTGCCTCCCTTGTTGATTTACCAGGCAAGCAAACCCCCTTGTTCACTCCGATACAATCCTACTCTCTCGCTCCTGCTCTCAGTTATTGCATTAGGACAACAGCGATTCATCTGCAACTTTGTGTTGCGGTAGTTGAACCCATTCCTCTGCATGACCTGTCATTGCCACAGTAAATAGTTGAAACCCACTAGCATGTGTAGGAGTTGATTGAAGCCACTGATGTGTTCCTACCATGCTATGCCTGCTATTGCTTAGAGTTGTGTCAGGTCTGATTCATTGGGAATGAATTGGAGTGTTTACGATATGTTCTGGTGCTGAGAGTTAAGTGTGTGAACACGATTTGGTAAAGGTAGCGGTGAGAGGCCATGTAGGAGTACATGGTGGGTTGTCTCACTTGATCCGTCCTTAAGCACTGAGTTCTATGTATGTTGTCCAATGACTCGATACTACCACACATTGGGCTCCGGGCGCTCCAAGCCCTCTCGACTTATTAACCAACTTGATCTCTGTCCAGGAGTCGCAACTAGTTTCTGGTGTTTGTAGGCAGTGTTAGTAGTCTACCAAGTGGCACCCGGCCAGGTGGGCTTGGGACAGACTAGGCACAAGTGGCACGGTGTACCAAGCGTAGATCCATCCGGTGAGGTGGGCTTGGGAACCCTGTACACATCATTTGGGGCCGTGAGTGAAACCCCGGCCGGATCTCCTTGCGGATGGAACCCGAATAGGCGATAAACCTGGATTAGAGTCTTGTGTGATTAGTCAGGTCGTGGCCGACACCCTCGCCAGGCTTCCGCTTGAAGGTTGCCGAGATACATGACGTGTACATGGCGGTAAGTGGCGAGAGCGTGTGTGAAGAAGTACACCCCTGCAGGGTTAACATGATCTATTCGAATAGCCGGGTCCGCGGTTATGGACTTCTTGGATGCTTACATGGTACATAGACAACTTGAAGTGGATACCCTAAAATGCTCAAGACAAGTGTGAGTGCTATGGATGGCCTTCTCGTAGGGAGACGGGAATGAATCCATAGTAGTGTATTGTGTGGTGATTAGTGGACTCGTGTGCGCCATATCACCTCAAGAGTTTCTGGTAGTCGTAGAACAGGATAGCCACAGAGTCAAAGCTGGCTTGCTGCAACTAAACCCCACATTACTCTCTTGATACAAATGCATGTATGATAGGATCTGATGTAAGTCTTGCTGAGTACCTTTGTACTCATGTTGCTTTATTTATGTTTTTGCAGTGGAGACTTCGGTCTTATTAGTGCTCTCGTGGACTTCGACTAGTAGCTAGTACCTCAGCTACGTTCTTGATCGGACGTTGTAGATAGTCAGGCTTTCCGCCTTTTTCATTTATAGATGTCTGTACTCAGACATGTAATGCTTCCGTTTGTTGATTGATTGCTCTGACTGTTGGGTCATGTGACCCCTGTTTGTAATAATGCTATGATGGCTCTTCTGAGCCTTTATCTATTTGAGTTGTTGAGTTATGCTGTGATGCCATGTTGTACAACACATACTTGCATGTTATGCGTACGTGTAATGTGTATTGCTATGTGTGGGATCTGACTATCTAGTTGTTTATCCTTAGTAGTCTCTCTTACCGGGAAATGCCTCCTAGTGCTTCCACTGAGCCCTGGTAGCTTGCTACTGCTCCGGAACACCTAGGCTGGCCGGCATGTGTCCTTCTTCGATCCTGTGTCTGTCCTTTCGGAGAAATGTCACGCGATGAATACCGGAGTCCTGCTAGCCGCTACAGCCCGGTTCACCGGAGTCCTGTTAGCCCAGTGCTACAGCCTGGATTCACTCGCTGATGACCGACACGTTCGATGCTGGGTCATGGATGCCTGTCCCTGTAAGTTAGTGCCACTTTGGGTTTACGACTAGCCATGTCAGCCCGGGCTCTTTATCATATGGATGCTAGCGACACCATCATATACGTGTGCCAAAATGCGCAAACGGTCCCGGGCAAAGGTAAGGCGACACCCGTGGGGATACCGTGCGTGAGGCCGCAAAGTGATATGAGGTGTTACATGCTAGATCGATGTGGCATTGAGTCGGGGTCCTGACAGCGTTGGTATCAGAGCCTGACTGCCTGTAGGATTACCAAGCCAAACCGGTCGAAGTTGAGTCTAGAAATTCTTTAGTTAGGTAAGGGAATTGATTGTGGGTTGGAATGTAAGGCTCTTTTTACTCCTTTACCTCATGGCCTTCTGATCTGAGTCGTCCTATCTTTCCTACGGGGTTAAGGAACTAGGCTTTCTCTTCCGTCTATCAGGATCACGTGTTACTACTCCGTAGTCCCATAGGATTGGTTGATCAGAGTCATACCCTAGTTTTGAGTATTTCCGGTGTAGTCTGTTTAGTATGATCTCAGAACCTTGAGTAATGTTGATGAGTATGTTACCACCCCATTTTTAGTAGGATGTCTCATTCTGAGCAGTTTACTGCTGTTATGCTGCCGAAATTTCCCTAGGAGTTCGAGAGATACTAATTCCTTGTCCTACATTCTACAGTCCATAGTTGATGCTGATTCTGTCCTTGGTTCGTTTCTCAGGATGTCATCAGCTAAGCGAAGTTCCGTTGCTCATGGCCAGAACCACGGAGATGGTAGGGATGAGGATCCTCCCGACCAGCCTTCATTGACAGAGTTCATGCTAGAGATGGAGAGGAACAAGCGTGAGTCCAACCGCTTGTTGGAACGTATCGAGGAGAACACCGCACATCAGTCCAATAAGTCTGTGACCATTCATGACTTCATTCGCTTGCACCCACCTACCTTTCATCATTCCATCGAGCCACTCGATGCAGATGACTGGCACCGTAGCATCACTCATAAGCTGCGTTCCGCGAACGTAGCTGAAGATGACAAGGTCACTTATGCCACATATCACCTGGGAGGTCCTGCTAGTCTTTGGTGGCAGAACTATGAGGCTATGCTTCCAGCTGGCCAGACTTCCACCTGGAGGGATTTCGTTGAGGCTTTTCGTGAGCATCACATTCCTGAAGCCCTCATTGATCGCAAGAGAGAAGAGTTCTGTAGTTTCACCCAGGGTAAGATGGCTGTTGATGCCTATAGTAGAGAGTTTGAGAACCTCGCCCGTTATGCCACAGAAGAGGTGTCCACGGACGCCAAGAAGCAGGCTAGGTTTCGGAAGGGTCTCAACCCCAAGTTGCGTCGTGATCTCCACCTGCATCATTGTGATACATTCCAAGCTCTTGTGAACAAGGCCATTAATGCAGAGACAACTCAACTCACTTACGAGGAGTCTCGTAAGCACACTCGTGATTTGGGATCTTCCTCCGGTTCTAGCTCTCAGAAGCGCCGGATTTGGGTTCCAAACTCCGCTCTTCCACCCAAATATGTACCGAGGCCATTTTATGTGGCACCTCCTCAAGTTCAGCAGTATGCTCCACCCAGGCCTATTGGTGGACCGCCTTCTAATACAGGTCCACATCCTACCTCCAAGATTTGTTACAAGTGCGGAGAGCCAGGCCACATTGCCCGTATTTGCACTCAGACCAGAGTTGCTCCACCCCAGCCCGAGAAGTCTATTGGCCATGGTAAGCCATCACGCAAGATGATCAGTGCCAAGTCGGCTCCCACTGAACATGGACGTGTGCATCACGTCTCAGCTAAAGTCGCTCATGATGATCCAGATGTCGTTCCTGGTACACTCCTTGTCAACTGTCATCCGGCATCGGTTTTGTTCGATACTGGAGCGTCTCATTCCTTCATTTCTGAAAGCTATGCCCGCTTGCACGACATGTCATTTTGTGATATGCCCTCCCCACTACTTATTCAAACTCCTGGATCCAAATGGCAAACTTCTAGGATAAGTTATGGCAATGAAATCCTTGTTGACAGACTTGTATTCCTTGCTTCTTTGATATCTCTCAAGTCTTCGGATATTAACATAATCTTGGGTATGGACTGGATGACAGCTCATTATGCCAAGATTGATTGTTTCACCTGGTCTGTTCAGCTCACACACCCATCTGGCAAGATAGTCACTGTCCCCACTAGAGTTGCAAAGCGTCAGCTCTATTCCCTTAATGCCAGCCCTCTTCCAGACCTTGAAGATATCCCGGTAGTCCATGACTTTCCGGATGTCTTTCCAGAGGAACTGCCAGGTGTTCCGCCTGACAGAGATGTAGAGTTCGTCATAGATCTTATCCCAGGAACTGCTCCAATCTTTAGGAGACCCTACAAGATGGCACCCTTAGAACTAGCCGAGCTTAAGAAACAACTTGATGAGTCCTTGCAAAAGGGTTTCATCCGTCCTAGCTCTTCACCTTGGGCTTGCCCCGTCCTCTTCGTCAAGAAGAAGGATGGTACGGATCGGATGGTTGTAGATTATCGCCCCGCTAATTTGGTTACGATAAAGAACAAGTATCTGCTCCCCAGGATCAACGATCTGTATGATCAGCTCGCTGGATCCTCAGTCTTCTCCAAGATGGATTTGAGGTTAGGATACCACCAAATTAAGATCAGGAACGGGGACATTCCCAAGACAGCCTTTGTTACTCGTTATGGTCAGTACAAGTACACCGTCATGTCCTTTGGCCTAACCAACGCCCCAGCCACATTCTCCCGCTTGATGAACTCGATCTTCATGGAGTACTTAGATAAGTTCGTCGTGGTTTACCTCGATGATATTCTTATCTACTCGAAGAACGAGGAAGAGCATGCCGAACATCTTAGACTTGTGTTAGAAAAACTCAGAGAGCACCGCCTTTATGCCAAGTTCTCCAAGTGTGAATTTTGGTTGCCAGAAGTGACCTACCTAGGCCACGTAATCTCTGGTAAGGGCATTGCTATCAATCCCGAGAGGGTTCAGGCTGTTCTCGATTGGACTCCACCTGAGACCGTTAAACAAGTTAGGAGTTTCCTTGGTCTAGCCAGCTATTATCGCCGCTTTGTTGAAAACTTCTCCAAGGTAGCCAAACCCCTCACGGAACTTCTCAAGAAAGATAAAAAGTTTGAGTGGTCCCCACAGTGTGAACACAGTTTTCAGGAACTGAAAAGGTGCCTGACTTCTGCTCCCATACTTGTGCCACCGGATTTCGCTAAAGACTTTATTATCTACTGCGATGCCTCACGACAGGGACTAGGTTGCATTCTTATGCAGGATCGTCATGTGATTGCCTATGCATCTCGACAGTTGCATCCACATGAGGATAATTATCCTACACATGATCTAGAGCTTGCAGCCGTTGTCTATGCACTCAAGACCTGGCGACATTACCTTCTTGGTAAACGTTGCGAGATCTACACCGATCACCAGAGTCTCAAGTATATCTTCACCCAACCAGACCTAAACCTTAGGCAAAGACGTTGGTTGGAGTTGATCACAGATTATGATTTAGGGATTACCTACACCCCAGGCAAAGCCAATGTCATGGCTGATGCTCTAAGCCGTAAATCCTATTGCAACAATCTCATGTTGCAGCAAGGCCAACCACTTCTCCATGAGGAATTCTGTAAGCTTAATCTTCACATTGCTCCTCATGGATTCCTTTCTACCCTGGTGGCGAAACCTGATCTTAAGGATGAGATTATCGCAGCTCAAAAGCAAGACACAGGAATTTCCCGGATCAAGAGAAACATTAAGAAGGGAGTTGGTGGATGTTTCACTATGGATGATCGTGGTGTTGTTTTCTTTGAGAATCGCTTGGTGGTTCCCAAGAATCAACATCTTCAACAACTGATTCTTAAGGAGGCGCATGAATCTCCTCTCACGATTCATCCCGGTAGTACTAAGATGTATCAGGACCTACGCCAGAGGTTCTGGTGGACTAGGATGAAGAGAGAAATCGCTGAGTTCATTGCTAAATGTGACGTTTGTCGTCGCGTTAAGGCAGAGCATCAAAGACCTGCTGGCACCCTTCAGCCCTTAGCTATTCCTGAATGGAAGTGGGATAAAGTCGGTATGGACTTCATCACCGGCTTTCCCAGGACCAAGAGAGGGAATAATGCTATCTTCGTAGTCGTTGATCGTCTCTCCAAAGTGGCGCACTTCCTACCTGTTCGAGAGAGTATCACCGCTAGTCAGCTCGCTGACTTATATATTTCTCAAATAGTGTCACTTCATGGTGTTCCACTAGAGATCAATTCAGACCGTGGAAGTCTTTTCACTTCTCATTTTTGGGAGAGCTTCCAAACTGCCATGGGAACCCATCTTTCTTTCAGTACCGCTTTCCACCCTCAATCAAGTGGTCAGGTGGAACGGGTCAACCAAATTCTCGAAGACATGCTTAGAGCTTGCGTTATCTCATTCGGTATGGATTGGGAGAAATGTCTTCCTTTTGCCGAGTTTGCTTACAACAATAGCTATCAATCCAGCCTCAAGAAAGCTCCTTTTGACGTTCTCTATGGACGAAGATGTCGAACACCTTTGAACTGGTCAGAAACCGGTGAAAGACAATTCTTCGGACCGGATATGATCCAGGAGGCAGAAGAGCAAGTTCGCATCATTCGTGAGAATTTGAAAACAGCCCAGTCTCGTCAGAAAAGCCAATACGATCGTCATCATAAGGATATGACTTATGAAATTGGCGACCAAGCTTACCTTCGGGTTACTCCTTTGAAGGGTACCCATCGTTTCGGTATCAAGGGCAAGTTGGCTCCTCGTTACATTGGTCCTTTTCGTATTCTCGCTAAACGAGGAGAGGTTGCCTATCAATTGGAACTACCCCCACATCTTTCTCGAATTCATGATGTCTTCCACGTCTCTCAACTCAGGCGTTGCTTCTCGGATCCCATCCGCGGAGTGGACCACGAAACGCTTGATCTCCAAGATAACCTCACCTACCGAGAGTACCCGGTTCGCATTCTTGATCAAGCAGAGCATGTCACTCGACGTCAGAACATCAAGTTTCTCAAAGTTCAGTGGTCTCATCATTCCGAGAGAGAAGCTACTTGGGAACGAGAAGATCGTCTTCGATTGGAGTACCCCGCTTTCTTTCCGTCGACCCCTGAATCTCGGGACGAGATTCTTTCAAGTGGGGGTGAGTTGTCACATCCCTAGTCTGGTATGACCTAGACTAGCTAGTCATTTGTGCATCATGTTTAAATCTCATTTAAATTTGAAATGAGGATTGGTGGAACCCTCAGAATCATTTTTGAAAATGACCCAAATAAAAATTTCTCCAAAAGGGTCCAAGAAAATGCTCATGTTGCTCTCTGAAAATATTGGACAGAGATAAAAATCAAACCAATATTTTTAGGAGCTCATGGATATTTAATTTTGGCCATTTGGATTAATCCGATAATTATTTGCTTTGGATATATATTGTTATATATATGAAATATGGTCCAAAAATTATGCCATTTATAAAGGAGCTCTGGAATAATATAGTTAGCCCCTGCAAAAATTGGCATAAGTAAATAAATTGATTTAGTATTATTACTAAATCAAAGCAAATGTCAGAAAAATTAGAAAACAAAAAAATAAAAGAAGGAGAAGCTTACCTGGGGCTCCCCCCTGTGCAGCCCAGCAGCAGCAGGCCGGCCCAGCCAGCAGGCGGCCCAACCCGCCTCCTCCTCTGTCGTCTTCGTCCTCGACAGAGGGAGGGGAGCGTGCCCGGCGCGCGAG
>NC_057804.1:553391411-553402212 GCF_018294505.1 Triticum aestivum
CGGCCGGACGACGCCACGCAGCCACCCGACCTCTCTCGCACTCTCCCTCGCCCTCCTTCTCTCCCCCTGCTCTCTCTCTCACCCGAAGCACTGCCGCCGTCGCAGCTCACCACCGACGCGCTCCCCGCCGTCCCCTCGCCCCTCCGTAGAGTCCCCGAGCTCCGCCGCGACCCCCTCTCCCTCCTCACCGAGCAAGCAACCCAGGCGAGCTCCGCTCCATCGCAATCGCCGTCGTCTTCAAGCTCCGGCCGACGAGATCGCCGTCGTCGCTCCGGCTGCCCCAAGCCTTCCCCGAGCTCGCCGACGACGCCGTTGGATCCGCGGTGAGCTCCGCCACCGTTCCCCTCTCTTCTCCCCCTCGTTTCCGCGCCATAGCGCCGTTCCCCACCACGGCCGAAGCTTCTCGCCGCCGTCCATGTCGCCGTTGCCGTCTCGGCCCGCCTCCGCCCAAACCGAGCATCCCATCGCACTCCCGGTGCCACGAGGGTGCTGCCGAGCCCCTCAGGTGGCCTCCCCGTGCCCCGCAGCCCGTTCCCGCTCGAAGCCGAGCTCCGGCCGCCGCCGCGAGCTTTGCTCCGGCGAGCTCCGGCCTCCTCCGCTCCTTCCACCTGCCCCACCAGATGCGCGAGAGCCCGGGCTACGCCCCGGTGCTCTCCGACGCCGCCCCCGTGGCCCGTTTCGCGGACGCCGCCGCGACCAGAGGTCGCCGCCGACGACCTCGCCGGCCTGACGAGTGGGCCCCAGCGCCACTAACTCTTAATTAGGATTAAACTAACCTCTGTTAAACCCCCCTGTCACTGACGTGTGGACCCCACACGTCAGGTTTGACCCTAGCCAGCCGCCGTTGACCGCTGACGTCGTGCTGACGTCATGCTGGCGCAATATATGATTTCTGGATTTAAATTTAATCAGAAAATTCCAGAAATTGTTTTAAACTTCAAAAATTCATAACAATTCAACCGTAGCTCAGATTAAAATAATTTATATATGAAAAATTATCAGAAAAATGCAATCTTTCCATCTGTACTAGTTTCATGCATGACAAACCAACTTATACATGCTGAATATGAGAAAACACATTATGGCATATTAAGAGACTTATTTTGGAGTTGCATTTGAACCTTTTGTTCAAATGGACTTCATTCAAATTGAATACTAGTTGCATTAGCTCAAACAGCATCACGTCTACATGCCATGTTCATGCATCATATTGTTGCATATGATTGTGTATTGATTGTCGGCACCGTTCCTTCTCGATAGGTCCTGCTCCGGAGACGTTCCAGAGTACCTGTCTGTGAAGCAGTGCCTCCCTTGTTGATTTACCAGGCAAGCAAACCCCCTTGTTCACTCTGATACAATCCTACTCTCTCGCTCCTGCTCTCAGTTATTGCATTAGGACAACAGCGATTCATCTGCTACTTTGTGTTGCGGTAGTTGAACCCATTCCTCTGCATGACCTGTCATTGCCACAGTAAATAGTTGAAACCCACTAGCATGTGTAGGAGTTGATTGAAGCCACTGATGTGTTCCTACCATGCTATGCCTGCTATTGCTTAGAGTTGTGTCAGGTCTGATTCATTGGGAATGAATTGGAGTGTTACGATATGTTCTGGTGCTGAGAGTTAAGTGTGTGAACACGATTTGGTAAAGGTAGCGGTGAGAGGCCATGTAGGAGTACATGGTGGGTTGTCTCACTGGATCCGTCCTTAAGCACTGAGTTCTATGTATGTTGTCCAATGACTCGATACTACCACACATTGGGCTCCGGGCGCTCCAAGCCCTCTCGACTTATTAACCAACTTGATCTCTGTCCAGGAGTCGCAACTAGTTTCTGGTGTTTGTAGGAAGTGTTAGTAGTCTACCAAGTGGCACCCGGCCAGGTGGGCTTGGGACAGACTAGGCACAAGTGGCACGGTGTACCAAGCATAGATCCATCCGGCGAGGTGGGCTTGGGAACCCTGTACACATCATTTGGGGCCGTGAGTGAAACCCCGGCCGGATCTCCTTGCGGATGGAACCCGAATAGGCGATAAACCTGGATTAGAGTCTTGTGTGATTAGTCAGGTCGTGGCCGACACCCTCGCCAGGCTTCCGCTTGAAGGTTGCCGAGATACATGACGTGTACATGGCGGTAAGTGGCGAGAGCGTGTGTGAAGAAGTACACCCCTGCAGGGTTAACATGATCTATTCGAATAGCCGGGTCCGTGGTTATGGACTTCTTGGATGCTTACATGGTACATAGACAACTTGAAGTGGATACCCTAAAATGCTCAAGACAAGTGTGAGTGCTATGGATGGCCTTCTCGTAGGGAGACGGGAATGAATCCATAGTAGTGTATTGTGTGGTGATTAGTGGACTCGTGTGCGCCATATCACCTCAAGAGTTTCTGGTAGTCGTAGAACAGGTTAGCCACAGAGTCAAAGCTGGCTTGCTGCAACTAAACCCCACATTACTCTCTTGATACAAATGCATGTATGATAGGATCTGATGTAAGTCTTGCTGAGTACCTTTGTACTCATGTTGCTTTATTTATGTTTTTGCAGCGGAGACTTCGGTCTTATTAGTGCTCTCGTGGACTTCGACTAGTAGCTAGTACCTCAGCTACGTTCTTGATCGGACGTTGTAGATAGTCAGGCTTTCCGCCTTTTTCATTTATAGATGTCTGTACTCAGACATGTAATGCTTCTGTTTGTTGCTTGATTGCTCTGACTGTTGGGTCATGTGACCCCTGTTTGTAATAATGCTATGATGGCTCTTCTGAGCCTTTATCTATTTGAGTTGTTGAGTTATGCTGTGATGCCATGTTGTACAACACATACTTGCATGTTATGCGTACGTGTAATGTGTATTGCTATGTGTGGGATCTGACTATTTAGTTGTTTATCCTTAGTAGTCTCTCTTACCGGGAAATGCCTCCTAGTGCTTCCACTGAGCCCTGGTAGCTTGCTACTGCTCCGGAACACCTAGGCTGGCCGGCATGTGTCCTTCTTCGATCCTGTGTCTGTCCTTTCGGGGAAATGTCACACGATGAATACCGGAGTCCTGCTAGCCGCTACAGCCCGGTTCACCGGAGTCCTATTAGCCCAGTGCTACAGCCTGGATTCACTCGCTGATGACCGACACGTTCGATGTTGGGTCATGGATGCCTGTCCCTGTAAGTTAGTGCCACTTTGGGTTTACGACTAGCCATGTCAGCCCGGGCTCTTTATCATATGGATGCTAGCGACACCATCATATACGTGTGCCAAAATGCGCAAACGGTCCCGGGCAAAGGTAAGGCGACACCCGTGGGGATACCGTGCGTGAGGCCGCAAAGTGATATGAGGTGTTACATGCTAGATTGATGTGGCATTGAGTCGAGGTCCTGACAGAAACCTTCAAGCTTGAAATTTGCTCCTCTTGGGTACCATAAGCCAAAGTTTGGGGTATGAGCCAAATATCGAAAGATTCTCTTGACCGCCACATAGTGACTTTCCTTTGGTGCGGCTTGAAACCGTGCACACATCCCCACACTGAACATGATATCTGGTCTAGATGCACAAAGGTAAAGCAAGGAGCCAATCATGGAGCGATATACCTTTTGATCCACCGCTTTACCATTGGGATCGATGTCAAGTTGGCGCTTGGTAGGCATTGATGTAGAAGCCGGCTTGACATCACTTAGCTTGAATCTTTTAAGCATGTCTTGAGTGTATTTGGCTTGGTTGATGAAGGTTCCTTCTCTTTGTTGTTTGATGTCAAAACCAAGGAAGAACTTCAACTCTCCCATCGAAGACATCTTGAACTTGGAGGTCATGAGAGCGGCAAATTCCTCATTGAAAGCTTTGTTAGGAGAACCAAAGATAATATCATCAACATATAGTTGGCATACAAACAACTCCCCTTTGACCTTCTTAGTAAAAAGAGTGGGATCGATTTGTCCTACTTCAAATCCACGTTCTTGTAGCAACTCGGTAAGGTGGTCATACCACGCACGTGGGGCTTGTTTAAGGCCATAGAGTGCCTTATCGAATTGATACACGTGAACCGGGAAGTAGGGGTCCTCAAACCTGGGGAGTTGCTTGACATAAACCAACTCATTAATGGGACCATTAAGAAAAGCACTTTTCACATCCATTTGTTGCAACTTAAAGTTTTGATGGGAAGCATAAGCAATCAACAAACGAATGGATTCAAGACGAGCAACGGGAGCGAAGGTTTCACCGTAGTCGATGCCCTTGACTTGGGAGTAGCCTTGTGCTACCAATCTTGCCTTGTTGCGAATGATGTTCCCATGAGCATCTTGCTTGTTCTTGAAGATCCACTTTGTTCCAATGACGTTGTGGTTCCCCGAAGGTCTTGGAACCAATCTTCACACCTTGTTGTACTCGAAGTTGTTTAGTTCTTCATGCATGGCATTGAGCCAATCCGAGTCTTCGAGCGCCTCATAGACCTTTTGGGGTTCAACACAAGAGACAAACGCATGATGTTCACAATAGTTAGCTAATTGTCTACGAGTGCTTACCCCCTTTCTTAGACTTCCAACCACGTTTTCCATGAGATGGCCTTGGGTGGTGAGTTTGGAAGCAATCTTCGCGGCACGACGCTCTAATTCTTCCTCGGGTGTGGAAGGAGGAAGGTTAACTTGATCATCTTGAGCGCCGTCTTGAGCTTGCTCATGATCTTGAACTTGCTCGAGGGGGAGAATTTGACCTTGGGCATCATTTAGAGGTTCACCTCCATCTTGAGGTTGATCTTGCCCTTGGTCTTGTTCATGAAGGTGAGGGCCTTCACTTTGTTCTTCGGAAGCGTGTGGGTCTTGGGGAGGTGATGGCTCCACTTGAGTGGAGCATTGTCCTTCTCCTTCGGCCACAAGGGGTTCCTCAATGGGTAGGATATGACCAATACCCATTCTTCTTATGGCTTGGGGAGGAATTTCATCACCTACATCACAAGTACCACTTTGCTCCACTTGGCAGCCATTATTTTCATCAAACTCTACGTTACACGTCTCCTCAATGAGTCCGTTGGACTTGTTGAGAACACGGTAAGCATGAGAGTTTGTAGCATAACCAACAAATATGCCCTCATGAGCTCTAGCTTCAAATTTAGACAAACGAACACATTTCTTGAGAATGAAACACTTACACCCGAACACCCGGAAGTACTTGAGATTGGGCTTGTTCCCGGTGAGTATCTCATACAGAGTCTTGTTCAAGCCTTTGGGGAGATAGAGCCGATTGGATGCATGACAAGCTGTGTTGATGGCTTCGGCCCAGAAGTTGTATGGAGACTTGAACTCCGCCATCATGGTCCTTGCCACATCCATCAACGTCCGGTTCTTCCTCTCCGCAACACCATTTTGTTGAGGGGTATATGGTGCAGAATATTGATGCTTGATCGCTTCATCACTAAGAAACTCATCCAAGGTGTAGTTCTTGAACTCGGTGCCGTTGTCACTTCTTATTGTCAAGATCTTTGCATTGTGTTGACGTTGAGCTTCATTTGCAAAGTCGATGGCGGTTTGTTGAGTCTCACTCTTCCTCTTGAAGAAGTATACCCATGTGTATCTTGAATAATCATCCACTATCACCAAGCAATACTTTCTATCCCCAAGACTATCAAAGGATGGGGGCCCAAAGAGGTCCATGTGGAGGAGCTCCAAGGGTCTCTTCGAGTAGATGATAGTCGTGGGAGGGTGAGCCGTCTCATGAAGCTTTCCTTCGACACAAGCACTGCAAACACGATCTTTGGCAAAACTAACATTCGTTAGTCCATGGACATGGTCCCCCTTGAGAAGACTTTGCAAAGATCTCATATTGACGTGGGCTAAACGGCGATGCCAAAGCCATCCCACATCAACTTTAGCCATTAGGCATGTCGCGGTCTTAGTGGGTTGCTCCGAGAAGTTAACCACATAGAGACTGTTCTCGACATGACCAACAAAGGCTACTTTAAGAGTCTTGCTCCACAAGAGGGCCACGGTATCAATATCAAAGAAGGTGGCAAAGCCCATGAGTGCGAGTTGACGAACGAAAAGTAGATTGAACGCAAGGGACTCAACAAGCATGACTTTCTCGATCGTTAGATCATGAGAAATGACAACCTTGCCAAGACCCAATACCTTAGAATGTGAGGCATCACCCCATTCGACATTAGTGGGCATAGATGGGATATTGTGCACGTCCACCACCAAGTCCTTGCTCCCGATCATATGATTTGTTGCTCCACTATCGAGCAACCATGATCCCCCACCAGAAGCAAACACCTACAAGAGATCAATGCTTGGTTTTAGGTACCCATTAAGTAATGGGTCCTTTGATGTTAGTAACAAGGGTCTTAGGAACCCAAATAGACCATTCAATGTACTCATAAGGAGAACCAACAAATTTAGCATAAACATGTCCATCACTAGCACGGCACAACACATAAGAGGGGTTAAAGACGCCGGCTTTGTTGGGAGAGATGGCGTTGCGCGCTTTGGCTTCACCACTCTTCCCATTGTTCTTCTTCTCCTTAGGAGCACCTTCTCCCTCCTTCACAAAGGTTTGCATGAGCGGAGGAGGTCGATTGGTCTTGCTCTTCTTCTCCTTGTTCTTCTTCTTGTTCTTGGACTTGGGTGCGAACCCAACTCCCTCCTTTCCCACAACTTCCTTCTGATTGCTCAAAAGGTCATTTAGGTTCTTATCGCCTTGTATGCATGACACAAGACCTTTCTCGAGTTGTTCCTTCAACTTGGCATTTTCCTCCACAAGATGCACAGGCTCACAACATGGGTTAGTAGCATTTGCATTATCAATTAAGACCATGTGAGGAAATGTGTCCTTTTCCTTAGTTAGCTTAACTTGGAGTTGAGCATGAGACTCCCTGAGGGTGGCATGAGCACCTTTCAATACCTTGTGGGCCTTGTCAAGTACATCAAACTCCTCCGTGAGTCTAACATGATCAACCCCAAGTTTAGCCTTCTCGGAAGCTAGAACACAAGACACAACAAGAGCATGATCAAGATCTTTCTTTAGTTTAGCATGACCATTGTTGTGTGACTCCTCAAGAGCCAAACGATGCTCACGCTCTTCCTCAAGAGCATTAGAGAGATCCGATATCTCATCGGCATAGTCACGACTATGACTTTCCATCTTAGTGATGGTTTCTTCATGAGCCTCGATCATGTCATTGGCTTCACCAAGTTGTTCCAAGAGAGCAATGAAGTGCTTCTTGGATTTGCCCTTGAGCTTACTCATGAAGGACTCAAATTCATTGATCTCCTCATTAGACCCCTTACCATTATCAAAGTCATCCGTTGAAGGAGGGTTAGGAATAATGGTGGTTTTGATGTTGGGGGTTACCTTGTTGGTGGCCTTAGACATGAGGCACTTGGCGGTGATGTTCTCGTTAGGTGCATCGAAGAGAGACACCCGAGGAGTTGAGACAATGGCAACGGATGCCATGGCCATTGTTTCACCATCTTCATCATCATCGTCATCCTCACGGTATTCTTCTTGAACCACCAACCCGCGAGAAGGAGTCTTCTTGGTGAAGTTGTTCTTGTTGGGGAAGGACTTGGCTTTGTCTTTTCGAATGAACTTGCCACCATTGTCTTCCCGCTTCTCGTATGGACAATCCGCAACGAAATGGCTGACATTGCCACAGTTGAAACAAGTTCTAACTCGTTGCTTCCCCTTGAGGCCACTTGAGTTGTTCTTGTTGAAGTTGGGTCTTGTAGTCTTCTTACTCCAAAACTGTCTTGAGGCAAGAGCCATGCGCTCATGATAATCATACTTCGTGTCCTCGGGGTTGCTCTCCTCATCTTCCTCTTCTTCTTCTTCTTCCACACTAACCTTGGCCTTCAAGGCAAGATTGGGCTTCTTTGCCCTTTGGGAATGGAGCACCACATTGTCGGCGGTCTTATCCAAGATGTTCATTGCAACAAACTCATCCAACACTTCACCAGAGGTCATGGAGTGGAAGTCCAGTCTTTGGCGGATGACGGAGGACATGGCCTTGTTATAGGGCATCATGGCCTTGAGGAACTTGCGCTTGATCCAGTTGTCATCCGTGTCCTTACTCCCATGATCTCGGAGTGCGACCGCAAGTTTGGTCACTCTTCGAAATAGCTCACGAGGTTCTTCATCCTCTTTCATTGCAAACTCATCGGCTTCATCTTGCACCACTTCATAGTTGGAGCGTTGAATGCTAGCACTTCCTCTGTACATACGCTCGACACACTTCCATGCTTCTTTAGCCATGACGTGAGGTCGAAGATGAGGGAGATCTTCGGGAAGGATAGCATCTTGGATGATGAAGAGAGCACTCTCATTGAATTGATTGTCCACTTCTTCTCGAGGGGTGAAGTTGCTTGGATCACGAGGATAGAAACCTTCTTCAATAATTCTCCAAAGGTTAGTATTCACATGTTTTAAATGACGCTTGAAGCGATAAACCCAAGAATCATAATCTTCATTTTACACATATTTAGGAGGAGGACCGGCATGATTCAAATGAGTAGAGGGGATCGGTCCTCTATACACCGGGGGTTCCACATGGGCAAAGATGCCGGTGCCATTTCTACCACTAGTAGAAGGACTCTTTTCATTGTTAGCTTCCCCCTTATCAGAGTTAGCATCCATCACCTTGTTAGTGGGATCACCCACTTTCATTGGTGAGGTAGATAGTTTAAGTCCCTCTAGAAATTCAGTAAACATGCTTTTAACCTCGGCTGTCATGGAGGTTTTCAATGTGTCTAAAGCCACATTGAATTCCTCATGTGAGACCGAGGTTCTCCCTTCGGCCGAAGACAAGATGGGATTCACACTGGAGTGTTCCTCCGCACAGTCGTTGACGTCAACCATACTCTTCGAACGGCAAAGTCCTTAATAAAGAGACGAGGCTCTGATACCAATTGAAAGGATCGATATGGTTGACTAGAGGGGGGTGAATAGGCAACTAACAATTTTTAGACTTTTCTTTAACAATTTAAACCTTGCAATGAAATAGGTTGTCTAGATGTGCAACTACGTGGACAACCTATATGATGCAAAGACAATGAGCACACAAGCAAGCAATGGATATAGCACAAGTAAGCTTGCAAAAGTAAAGTGATAAGATAACCAAGAGTGGAGCCGGTGGAGACGAGGATGTGTTACCGAAGTTCCTTCCTTTTAAGGGGAAGTACGTCTCCGTTAGAGCGGTGTGGAGGCACAATGCTCCCCAAGAAGCCACTAGGGCCACCGTAATCCCCTCACGCCCTCACACAATGCGAGATGCCGTGATTCCACTATTGGAGCCCTTGAAGGCGGCAACCAAACCTTTACAAACAAGATTGGGGCTATCTCCACAACACTTGGAGGCTCCCAATAATCCCGCGAACCTTCACCACAATGGAGTATGGCTTCGAGGTGACCTCAACCGTCTAGGGTGCTCAACACCCAAGAGTAACAAGATCCGCAAGGGATAAGTGGGGGGAATCAAATATCCTGTGGTGGAAGTGTAGATCTGGCACTTGTCACCCAATCCCGAGCAAATCAACAAGTTTGATTGGCTAGGCAGAGAGATCGAGTGAAAATGGAGCTTGGAGCAACAATGGAGCTTAGAGATGGAAGAGGTAGTCAACTAGAGGTAGAAGACACCCCTTATATAGTCGTGGAAAGAATCCAACCGTTATCCACATGTTCAGCCCGTGACCCACGGTACTACCGCTCCAGGGGCGCGGTACTACCGCGAAGCTGTGCGGTACTACCGTGGCTGACCACAGTACTACCGCGACAGCAGCATAGGCCGGAACTAGCCTGACAAGGGGGGCAGTACTACCGCCTGCGCGGTACTACCGCACCCACTTGCGGTACTACCGCTTGGCAGGAAAGTCACGGCCTGGGAAGGGCGCGGATGAAATAAATTACATCCGTGCCTACTTCCGCTGAAACTTAGGTGGTACAAAAATCCGACGCGGTACTACCGCTCACGAGGCGCGGTACTACCGTGCGGGCGCAGATGTAAAAAATTACATCCGTGCCTACTACCGCGACACTACGGTACTGGGTAGTAGGGCCACGGTACTACGACTCCTAGGGAGCGGTACTACCGTGGGCCCCCGCGGTACTACCGCGCTGGACGAGCGGTACTACCGTGGATGGCGCGGATGTAAAAAATTACATCCGCCCCTACTACCGCACCAAAGCGGCACAAGGCCTAGGAGCTGCGGTACTACCGCTCCAGATGAGCGGTACTACCGTGACACACAGCGGTACTACCACGTGTACTTGCGGTACTACCGCAAGTACAGCTGTAGTCGTCAGATTTCTGCACAACCAAGATAACAAAGGGAAGCACCAAAATGCAGGGAAAGGAGGAACAAGTGTACGTGATGATTCCACACAAACCTTTCCGACGCGGACCCCCTCTTAATAGTACGGCTCTCCTATGACTCAAATCCACCAAAGAGAAACGTAGAAAAATGCCGACTTCAATAGTCTCCGAGGGGCACCGAATCGTCTCATGCCTAGAGATGAAGTATGTGAGAAACTCAAGGCACACGATTAGTCCGCAAATGCATTGTCATCAATCACCAAAACACCTGAGGGATAAATATTCCCTTACACACTAGAACAAAAACTAATTGGACCAACGGAGGAGTCACATACCAAGCAACAATCTCCCAAAGCAATTTTGCGAATGGATCTTTGAGCTAAGAGATCGAAAATCGTAGCAAAACAAGCTAGAACTCATGCTTGAGCTGGATGGGGATTTTTTCAGGTAGAAGATGAAGTGTGTGGGTGCTGGCATAAGTGGAGGGGAGCCACCAGGGGCCCACGAGACAGGGGGCGC
>NC_057804.1:553402441-553426413 GCF_018294505.1 Triticum aestivum
TGGTGCTTGCCCCTCATGCAGTGTTTTCAGTGCCTAAAATCCTCAAATATTCCAGAAAAAATCATACTAAATTTGCAGGGCATTTGGAGCAGTTTTATTTTTGGACTATTTTTTAATGCACGGATAATTCAGAAAACAGACGGATAATACTATTTTTGCTTTATTTAATCTAAATAAAAGAAAGTAAAAAGAGGGTACAGAAGGTTGTGCCTTCTAGTTTCATCCATCTGGTGATCATCAAAATGAATCCACTAACAAGGTTGATCAAGTCTTGTTAACAAGCTCATTCCGAATAACACAGAAACGGAGAAATTTCGAATAACACTAAGTTACCTCAACGGGGATATGAAAATCCCCAATAATAAGAATATCATACTTTTTCTTGACAGTAGGGAGAGGAAATTCAAAACCTCCGAAAATGATAGTTGGAACTTTTTCAATAGAATTGATGCTATGAACTTGAGATTGTTTCCTCAGAAAGTGTACCGTATGCTCATTACCATTAACATGAAAAGTGACATTGCCTTTGTTGCAATCAATAACAGCCCATGTAGTATTAAGAAAAGGTCTACCAAGGATAATAGACATAGTATCGTCCTCAGGAATATCAAGAATAACAAAGTCCGTTAAGATAGTGACATTTGCAACCACAACAGGCACATCCTCACAAATACCGACAGGTATAGCAGTTGATTTATCAGCCATTTGCAAAGATATTTCAGTAGGTGTCAACTTATTCAATTCAAGTCTACGATATAAAGAGAGAGGCGTAACACTAACACCGGCTCCAAGATCACATAAAGCAGTTCTAACATAATTTCTTTTAATGGAGCATGGTATAGTTGAACACCCGGATCTCCAAGTTTCTTTGGTATTCCACCTTTAAAAGTGTAATTAGCAAGCATGGTGGAAATTTCAGCTTTCGGTATCTTTCTTTTATTTTTGATGATATCCTTCATATACTTAGCATAAGGATTTACTTTAAGCATATCAGTTAAGCGCATACGTAAGAAAATAGGTCTAACCATTTCAGCAAAGCGCTCAAAATCCTCATCATCCTTTGACTTGGATGGTTTAGGAGGAAAGGGCATGGGTTTCTGAACCCATGGTTCTCTTTATTTACCATGCTTCCTAGCAACAAAATATCTCTTATCATAACGTTGATTCTTTGATTGTGGGTTATCAAGATCAACATCAGGTTCAATCTCTACATCATTGTCTTTGCTAGGTTGAGCATCAACATGAACATTATCATTAACATTATCACTAGGTTCATGTTCATCACCTGATTGTGTTTCAGCATCAGAAATAGAAATATCATTGGGATTCTCAGGTGTGTCTATAGTAGGTTCATTAGAAGCATGCAAGGTTCTATCATTTTTCTTTTTCTTCTTTTTACAAGAACTAGGTTCCTCTAAATTATTTCTCTGAGAATCTTGCTCGATTCTCTTAGGGTGGCCTTCAGGATACGAAGGTTCCTGAGTCATTCTACCAGTTCTAGTAGCCACTCTAACCACAAAGTCATTTTTATTATTCAATTCATCAAGCAAATCATTTTGAGATTTAAGTACTTGCTCAGCTTGAGTAGCAACCATAGAAGCATATTTGCTAACGCGGTGAACTTCATCTTTAACTCTAGCCAGATTATCACCTGCGCGTCCTATCTCGAAAGCATTATTCTTTAACTGTCTACCAACATAAGCATTAAAACTTTCTTGTCTAGCCATAAAGTCATCAAATTCATCTAAGCATGGGCTATGAAATTTAGTAGAGGGTATTTCAACTTTATCATATCTATAGAGAGAATTTACCTTTACTACCTGTGTCAGGTTATCAAGACAATATGGTTCTTTAGGCGGTAAATTAAGACCATGTATTTCTTCAATAGGAGGTAAATTCTTAACCTCTTCAGCTTTAGTACCTTTTTCTTTCATTGATTTCTTTGCCTCTTGCATATATTCAGGACTGAGAAATAAAACACCTCTTTTCTTCGGAGTGGGCTTAGGAATAGGCTCAAGAGTTGGCTCAATTGGTTTAGGAATTACTTCAGGAACTGGCTCGGGAAGAGTCCAATTATTTTCATTAGTGAACATATTATTCAATAATATTTCAGCTTCGTCGACTGTTCTTTCCCTGAAAACACAACCATCACAACTATCCAAGTAGTCCTTGGAAGCATCGATTAGTCCATTATAAAAGATATCAAGTATTTAATTTTTCTTAAGAGGATGATCAGGCAAAGCATTAAGTAACCGGAGAAGCCTCCCCCAAGCTTGTGGGAGACTCTCTTCTTTGATTTGCACAAAATTATATATTTCCCGCAAGGCAGCTTGTTTCTTATGAGCAGGGAAATATTTAGCAGAGAAGTAATAAATCATATCTTGGGGATTACGCACACAACCAGGAGCAAGAGAATTAAACCAAGTCTTAGCATCACCCTTTAATGAGAACGGAAATATCTTAAGGATATATAAATAGAGAGACTTCTCATCATTAGTAAACAGGGTGGCTATATCATTCAACTTGGTAAGATGTGCCACAACAGTTTCAGATTCAAGGCCATAAAAAGGACCAGATTCAACTAAAGTAATAATATCAGGATCAACAGAGAATTATAATCCTTATCAGTAAAACAGATAGGTGAAGTAGCAAAAGAAGGATCGGGTTTCATTCTAGCATTAACAGACTGCTGCTTCCATTTAGCTAATAATTTCTTAAGATAATTTCTATCATTGCAAGCAAGAATTTCCACAACAGCTTTTTCATTCATAACATAACCCTTAGGAACAACAGGTAAAACATAATCATTGGGGGGACCTTCATCATCACTATCATCAGTAATAGGATCTTCAGTAATTTCATTCCCCCTAAATCTAGCAAGTTGTTCATCAAGAAATTCACCTAATGACACAGTAGTATCACGCACAGAAGTAGTTTCATCATGCATAGCAGAAGTGGCATCATCAATAACATGCGACATATAATAATTCATAGCAGTAGCAGGTTTAGGTGTCGCAAGCGTACTAATAACGGAAGAAGAATCTAATGCAGAGCTAGATGGTAGTTCCTTACCTCCCCTCGTAGTTGAGGGCAAAATAGTAGTTAGATCGTCTTTCAAGTTCTTCATAGTGATCAACAGATATAAATCCCAAGTGACTCATAGAATAGAGCTATGCTCCCCGACAACGGCGCCAGAAATTAGTCTTGATAACCCACAAGTATAGGGGATCGCAACAGCTTTCGAGGGTAGATTATTCAACCCAAATTTATTGATTCGACACAAGGGGAGCCAAAGAATATTCTTGAGTATTAGCAGTTGAGTTGTCAATTCAACCATACCTGGATAACTTAGTATCTGCAGCAAAGTGTTTAGTAGCAAAAGTGGTATGATAATAATAGTGACGGTAGCAAAAGTAAAGATAAATGTTTTTGGGTTTTTGTAGTAGTTGTAACAGTAGAAATGGAAAAGTAAATAAGCGAAGAATAATATGTGAAAAGCTCGTAGGCAATGGATCAGTGATGGATAACTATGCCGGATGCGATTCCTCATGTAATAGTTATAACATAGGGTGACACAGAACTAGCTCCAATTCATCAATGTAATGTAGGCATGTATTCCGTAAATAGTCATACGTGCTTATGGAAAAGAACTTGTATGACGTCTTTTGTCCTACCCTCTCGTTGCAGCGGGGTCCTAGTGGAAACTAAGGGATATTAAGGCCTCCTTTTAATAGAGAACCGGACCAAAGCATTAACACATAGTGAATACATGAACTCCTCAAACTACGGTCATCATCGAGAAGTATCCCGATTATTGTCACTTCGGGGTTGTCGGATCATAACACATAATAGGTGACTATAGACATGCAAGATAGGATCAAGAACACACATATATTCATGAAAACATAATAGGTTCAGATCTGAAATCATGGCACTCGGGCCCTTGTGACAAAACTAACTTGATTACATGGTAAATCTCATCCAACCCATCACCGTCCAGCAAACCTACGATGGAATTACTCACGCACGGCGGTGAGCATCATGAAATTGGTGATGGAGGATGGTTGATGATGACGACGACGACGAATCCCCCTCTCCGGAGCCCCGAACAGACTCCAGATCACCCCTCCCGAGAGAGATTAGGGCTTGGCGGCGGCTCCGTGTCGTGAAACGCGATGAAACTTTCTCCTTGATTTTTTTCTCCCCGAAAGTGAATATATGGAGTTGGAGTTGAGGTCGGAGGAGGTCCAGGGGGCCCACGAGATATGGGGCCGCGCCCTGGGGGGGCGCCCCCCTTTCTCGTGGACAGGCCGTGGGCCCCCTGGCACTAATTCTTTCGCGAAAAATTCTTATTAAATCTGAAAAGTGCCTCCGTGGATTTCCAGGACATTCCAAGAACTGTTCTTTTCTACACATAAAACAACATCATGGCAGTTCTGCTGAAAACAACGTCAGTCCGGGTTAGTTTCATTCAAATCATGCAAGTTAGAGTCCAAAACAAGGGCAAAAGTGTTTGGAAAAGTAGATACATTGGAGACGTTTCAGTGGTGTGTGAGGTGAGTGCGCGAGAACCACATAACTAGGGAGATAGACGTTTGGGGGCGACGTTTTATGTGTATGGGAAATATACACTCTACATAGTGTGTGTGCTTGGGTAAGAGAGATAGCGGGAGACCTAGAGAGTGAGGGAAGAGATGTGTGCATGCCCGAGAGACAAAGTGATAGAGACCTATGTTGGGGTCCGGACTTTGCAAGAGAGAGGGGTGTTAATGTGCTCGTGTGTTGGTGTTTTGGGGAGAGAACGACTTCTCTATGTGTGTATGTGCGTGTGTGTGTGGTGGTGGTGGGGGGGGGGTTGACTTCAGATAAAGAGTGAGGTGTCTATATTTGAGGAACTTTAGCGTAATTGAGATATTGTGCACTCATGGTTGATCAATTTATTTCACAGTTTGTACTATGAGATAACGATACTTTTGATCATGCGTGATATACCTTGATGTACCAGAATTACAAACCTAAGATTGGAATTTTGGAATTCGACTCCGTCATTAGCTTTTGTAATTCATTTAAACGGAGGTACATTTTTTAAGCTGGGATTTCGTGATTTCAAATTCATATATCAAACCTAGATATATACACATACGGGCATGTTCAAACTTTATAATCATCCACTTTATTCATACACATACACATTTTTGCTTTTGTCATCATATTTAGGATAAACACATTTGGAATTTCATTTGAATTGGACCGTATGATGGTATTTTCTTGTAGTAGCTCAATGATCCATATTTGAATTGGATGGACAATCTAAGTTTTGAGTTGGAGACATTGATTTGCAAAACTAGCACATTTTTTTTGCGTGCAAAACAAACAAATTGTCGGGCATGATATCATAGTCGGCCGTATGAGAGCAAAATACTTATAATTTTAGGCGCCAAAAGCTTTCAAACTTCCCGCTCACATCGAAATATCACGCGCCCAAAAGTTTAGCCCTGCGATATTCCTATTTTACCCCTGCCACACGAACGGAAAAGGGCTGCTTTGGTAACTCCATTGTTTTCCCCTCTTTGCCCCCAACATTCTTCCCCAGAGCCCCTCCCCTTCCCCTCCCCGACCCCCCCCAACCACGGCAAGCCGCCGAATCTAGTCCTCTGCCGCAGCGGTGAACCTCACACCCCGCCGGATCTACCTTCCGCACTTTGGAACCCCCAACTGCTAACTCACCACTTCACCGGAGCCGCTTGAGCGACTGGCTTGTCCACTGCTCCAGATCTCCTTGACCGCCATCATGGTCCACCGCACCGGATATGCTTAACTAGCGCCCTCGTCCACCACAGTGTAGGCCCTACACTGACTCCCTCGTCCGCCGCAACAGATCCGCCTCATCGAAAGCACTGTACAACACGCCCGCCGAAGCCTTCGTCCACTGCACCGGACCCACTCCACGAACGCCATATTCAACTCCATCGGCCCTGCTTTACCGACACCGCAGCCTCATCAGATTATTCGATTTGTACTCCTTTGGTTTTTCTCTTTATCATGCAACTGTTCACTTACCACAGATGAGCTTTCTTGTATGTCGACAGGTGCCGCAACCGTAGCACCGAAGTCGCTTCAGCGATGGCGACGGCCGGCCCAAACTCAACCGCAACACGAGCACCATCAACGATCCTTAGCTATCAAGTATGACAACGATACCCATACGCCGCCGAGAATCAGGTACTATTATCCAACGGCCTGCGCCTATGTTCACTTTCCTGGCATAAGCACTGCACCTTTGAATTTCTTCAGGGCATCATTCAATTTTTCATGAGACGCGCTATTCTACTTGCACCTGTAGGGCCATACTTCTCGCAGTGAACATGTTACATGTGCTAAATTACATACCAGTGCACATATAGTTAATATGATTTAGTTTTGTTCTGATGCCACATGTTGGTTCCATCAGACTGCTTAATGTTCTCTATGCTTAATTACACATCAGCAAACTAGCATGTGGTTCCGCTGCTTTTTGTTCGTTTTACCCTACATTTTCTGATGCTAGCTATTACATCACTGGTCTGAGCCTCTGTTCATTACTTTTTTGTGTGTTCTTGATCTTCCCAAGTTGCATGACTAATTTCATGCTTCTATTAATTATGGAGCTGCCAACCCCATCAAGCAAAATATTTGTTCTTTTGGGGCTGGCACCTCGAACAAGCATAAAAATAGAGGGAAGCAGATATATTGTCGTGTATGCACACACCCTTCTTTCATTAGTTCAGATGAACCATTGATTATCAATTCGGACCAGTGCATGCGATTAAAATTAATTTTACCTAAATAGATGGTGCAGAATAAACTACAACAACTAGATTTGCAACCACGGGATGCTAACGATATCTTCAAAGAACATTGCAACAACAGCTAGGCTTCACAGCAACATATGGTAAGCCAGTGTGTTTTAGTACATGTGAAATGTAATGCGAGTGGGCTGCTTTCTTGACTTGTGCCCTCAACTTGTAATCCTACCGAATTACAAATAGTTCAGTTGTCTGCTTTGCTGTATTGCTTGATTCGAATGCTTGTTTGTTGTAACGCTATACCTGAGTTGGCCAATATGTCAGCAGTGCCTGTTGTACTATTGTAAATAAATGCATGCCTATTTCATTTGAGTCCTTAACTTTTCCTCTCAACTTCATCACAAGACTGTCTTCGTAGTTTATATGAGGCCACACTGTTAAGTGCTTTCTCAGATTATTTCAACGGCTTAGATGCCTTGGCAACTTAAATATAGCGGTGCTACACTCCCTTTCAACTAGGGATGTCACTGGGTCCCGTTTAATCCCGATTAAAGTCCACTAGTGGTATGATAGTTCAAAAGAGTTTTTGTTTTTTGAGGAAAATGAACTAGGGAGGTAGCAAAAACTAACTAGATGGGACTGGAGGATGTCGTTTATTTGCCACTTACATCCCTAGTTTCATCTTACCATTTTAATTTCTTTTCGGCTGATGCTGCTTCGAACCATTTAAATATAGTTTGCCATGCTCAGCAATAATTCGTCC
Organism: Triticum aestivum; assembly: GCF_018294505.1. Classification (NCBI taxonomy): domain Eukaryota; kingdom Viridiplantae; phylum Streptophyta; class Magnoliopsida; order Poales; family Poaceae; genus Triticum; species Triticum aestivum. Next base: position 553,409,990 of record NC_057804.1, read on the forward strand.
GTCATTTACCATGTAAGCTTACTACCTGGATCATACGATACTTATCTCTTACTTATGTCCAGCGAAAACCTTTCAGGATGACGTTCATGCTAGGACACAATGTACAACCCCAGAATCTATTTGTGGAAGCAGTGCGCCATCCATGTTACCAGATGGTAGCAGTTCAGAGGCAACACCGCTGGAGAGCAGTCTGAGCACAGATATTATAGTGCTTGAGGCTCTACTAGAGGCAGAAAGAGATGGTGTGGCTGCCATGAATGAGGTAATCTTTATCTTGAGGCTGGAAATTACGGAATTAGCGTCACGCATTATGCAAGCAACCCAAGAATTGTAGGAAGTAAGAATGTTGCATTTGAAGACGGAGGAGGTCCTGCTGTTTCTGCTATCTGAAGCCCAAGGTAATCCCGGTTCTTCTTTAGATACTAGTTGAAATTGTCATTAGATTATTGTACTTGCATGTTGTGTCATGCCTCTGAATGGATTATGTTGCAAGACCCCCTATGTTGTCCATGTGTTGTAATGATCCGAATTTTTTAGGCGAGGTAATCCTTAGTACTTGTATGATTGACATAAGGTGAACTGTTTTTCGTGTGAGCATATTTGTATTGGATGAAATAACTGTTTGATTGAGAGTGTATCCAACCTACTGAATTCGAAGATCACGGCATTTCTAAATCATAATCATATATAAAGGTGGAATAAATCTTTGTTGTGGTTTTGAAGAAATAAATAACAACACATATAATTATCTGTGGATATTCGTAATCGAATACAAATTGGATTTGAATTTAGTTTGCCAGGTCCCAGCGCAAACGTGAATGCTAATTCTCCTAAGTTTTGAACGAAGTGGCTAAACACCCACTATAATTTGTGGGCTGCCCGAAGCAAGTGTTTGCGAGATAGAAATTACTGTCTACCCCTGAAACTTGACATCCTTATCGACCGGATTTACACTGCTGTCGGTAGGGGTAGACTAGTAACTTCAATCGGACGTGACACGACGTCCTCTGAGCCCATCAGACATGGTGGGCGCCAAACGTGGGCGGAAAAACACATTTGATTCAAGCTCATCCGAAAGACATGTGTCTCTTCCTCTGTTTCCCCATTCATACACGGTGGGCGGCAAAACAAACTCTCCTCGTCCAAAATCGATGTAGGCAAATATTTTAAATAGGGGCAGATGTGTAACTTCCATCAGACGTGACACAACAGCCCTACCTGCCAGCCCTGTTCATACACCGTGGGCACAAACCGTGGGCGGCAAAACACCCTCTCCTCGCCCGAAATAGTTACCGGCAAATATTTGGGAGATGCGAGATTACTGTCCTATCCCCAACCGACGCGATGTCCGAAATTTTAAACGAGGGATAAGTTTGTAACTTTCCCCCATTTCAGAGAAGCGCGTCCCAAAGTTTAAGATCCCCCTCCCCTCCATTTCTCCATTCATACACCATCGACGGCACGACAACCTCCGCACTGCGGCAAGCCTCCTCCGTCCGCCACCCCATCCTCCACCTTGCCGGAGCCGCTACCCCTAACCTGTCGTCCACTGCAAGAGATGGACGTCTCTCATCCATGGCGCTAGACCAAGATCCTTTCATCGCCTCCTCTCGCTTCATAGGCGCCGTCGTCCACCTTGATGTTGCCGCTCCTACGACCGCCTCATCCACGACAACAGGATATATCCCCCGACCCGGCCGTCTGCCATCTAAAATCTTCTTCCCCGCCACCGACAGCCATCGCACCCGCAACACCCTCAACGTATCAGCATAGGCCTACACGACGTCGCAAGAGAGGTGGTACTCTTCCATATGTGCTTAAGTTATTAATCTCACCCGGAAAATAGATCGTAATTTGTTTACTGTACTTTTCTTGTCCGTACCACATCGTAGTGGCTAGTTGAAAGCAAACATTGGTTGCGAAGTAGCTTTGTCCGATTTGCACCTTCAGATCCGCCATGGCACGAGCACTATACTCGTAAAGCTTATGGTTTCCCCTCTTTATATTCACTACCATCATCGTAGGTGCTTCGTGTCGTGCTAGCACTCCTCCTCAAGACCTCAACCCAAAACTTACGTGTTGAAATACGAATCTGATATGATGCTCATATCACTAAAACAGAGAACGTTTAATTGGTCACCTAATGTTCCTATATTCGTTTCGAAAAGCATGTGCGCCACCCACTGGTCCAGCTAGTTCCACTTTCCTGATTTTTCTGTTGATTCTTAGGGTTTTCCCCTTTTATCTACTCTACTATGATCTGCGTAGGTGCTTTTTGTCGTACTAGCATTACTCCAGCGTTCAAGCTAAACAACACAACACTCAGAATTCGAAAGCTTAGTTGTTCAAATATGATTGTGATATGATACTGATATTAGTTAACCGACACATTTAATTGGTTAGCTAAAGGTCCCACTTGAGTTTCCAAATGCATGTCGCGACATATAGAGAGATATCATAATTGCATTTCTTTGTCACTTGTTGACCGTACTTTCTTGTCCATACCAAATCTCAGTTGTTATTTCAAAGAAAACATCGGTTGCTAACTACCCCTTTACGCGGTTTGCAGCTTCAGATCTGTCATCCCACTGCCACGGTCAACACTGTACTCATCATGCTTATGTTTCCCCATTTTATGATGACCACAATCAGCCTACGTGGTTCGTGTCGTAATAGCACTGCTCCACCCATCGAGTTAAACAAGCTTAGTTGTACAAATTCATATATGATATTATTGCTGATATTAGTAAAACTGAGAGATGTTTAATTGGTTAGCTAAATGTTCCTACTTTAGTTTTGAAATGCATGTTAGCCACATATGGAGAGACCGAAAAGAATAGTATTTCTCAGTGCGCTCTGGTTCATCATGGGTGGCCAACCGACATTGTATTGAAAGACTTGTAATATCTTCAATCTGCTTGCTCTTCTGCTCTTCTTTAAGATGATACTCTTCTCTTGCGGTCGACTGGTCAGGTCGAGTTGTTCTCTCTTAGTATATTTTGAATCTGTCAGGTCAGGTCGACTTGTTCTTCTTTACTATATGTTGAAGCTATCATCTGCGAAGTGTCATCACTTCTAGAGCTCTCATATTTTAGTAGTAGGCCACATTATATTAATGCACACAACAAATTACAGCATGCATGGCATCTTTTAAAAGAATTGCAGAGATAGCACAAAGGGGTTTATAGGGAGGCAGTATTGGATTAGAATCACTTCTGCATTACAAAGAAAGTCTCACTTGTTTTTATGTTTTCATGCATGTTAGATATTGAACATTATCAAAATGAATATGAGAATGGGTGCACGAGAGGAATATTGCGGAACGATCCACTGGCTAACAAACTTGGCATGGTGGAGGATGGCCTATCTTATTCACCCATCAAGGTGCTTGCTCTAACTTTGCAAAGTTGTATTGGTCGCACATATTTTGCATCTGACCTCTTGCATTACTTCTACTTTGTTACACCATCTGCTTAGTTTAAGCATCATATATGAGTATATGCCATACCAATCCATTTTCTGTACCTATTCCATGTGTCGTCACACTATGTTTTTCCAGTGAAATGTTGTTCTTTCGTAATAGATGTCCAAAAGGAAGAGGGTCAGTGCAGATCCTCAAGGAGTACAAACTAGGTATTTGGAAAAGGTAGTGATACCTGTTAAATCAGATAGATCAGCAGCCACAGAAAACACAGGCCCAACTATACCACACTTTACCCCTACTCTAGTGGCCAAACCCCTATTAGAACTGCTGGGAGCCCAGCGTCAGGTACTGTCTATGATATCAATTCAAAATTTGAACTCCTAAATTTCTGCTTGTGCCTTACCTTCTCACTTGTATGAAAACTAATTTCAGATGAATCTCCTTGCTCAAAGGATCATACGATCTCAAAACAATAATGGGCTCTGCATTGCTCTTGTCAGTACCTCTCTCCCTTTTGCCTTGTAATGATGTACTTAGTTAATTGCTATTTGATTATGTATCATCAGTCTGCACCTGAGCTTCATTATCCTCTGTTTCTTCCAATATTATTTGATCTATATTTACTCTTTGCAAAATGTATAATAATGGCAACGCTTATAAAGAATTTTCTTTGGGGAATTTATTGAATTATCCTTCCATCAACATGGAGAAGGGCTTTGTCCAGCCCGTGTTAACATGTAATGTAAGTTCATCCTTCTGAAGCCTTCAAACTTTGTTCTAGTATAGATTTGGATAGGCATCATTTCCTCCGCTGCTATTTGTTTGTTGTTTACATCTGATTGGATGTTTGCAACAACTAACAGTTTCAAATTGTAGTTGTAAAAACATGTTCCTTATGCAGAACAGATCCATTTATTTGCTTATATAATTGTGAAACCTGTTACGTGTCTCCTTGTTTCTCTTTCAGAGTCGTATCTCTTACGCCAGGCAGAACTTTAGGGAAGATAGTGAGCGAAACCATCTTGAGGACAGCGAGATGACCCCAAGGTCCTGTCTTGATGAAGACAGTGAGTTGAAGCTACTCACCAGCAAGTGTGAGACAACCTCTGTGTAGTCGCTGCCTCAATCAGTTCGACTTCTTCAGTCTCAACTTAAAGCGGAAAGGCTTGCTTCAGCTCAGCTCCGACTTGAAGTCAAAGATGCAATGAAGATGTCAGAGGACTACCGTGCGCACCATCATGCCTTAAATCTAGTGTTGATGCATCTATCGCTGACACAACTGAGGTCTACTCAGCTTCTTCAGCTGTTTGGGGGGGGCGACCTGGCCAGGCCTAGTGCCTTCTGAAGTGCTCTCAGTTTTGTATATTGTTTTGTCAGCGCGTTTATTTGCACTGGTGGCGAACTTTGATGCCTAGTGGATGTAATATGTGTGATAGCCGTGATAGCCTAGCGTAAGTTGCTTGCTTATTTATTTCCTTGCTGTCTTGTTTATTTGTTTGCTTGTAGTCATTGCAGTTCTTTTTCCGTGGTTTGCTAGTGGCTGCAATAACCTATTTTTTAAAACTAGGCCACAATAACTATGGGCTAATATTTACTGTAGTGACACTTGGTCTCCTACGGGCCGTAGAAACAGTGGGCCTTCTACGGGTCATAGAAACAGTGGGCCTTCTACGGGCCGTTGAAACAATGGGCCTTCTACGGGCCATAGAAACAATGGGCCTTCTACGGGCCATATCATCAATGGGCCTTATACGGGCAGTATGATCGATTGGCCAAACATGGGCCAATAATAGGCCGCATTATGGCCATAAATGGGCTAGAGTTGGAATCGTCCGTTCATGGGCCGACCATAACGGGCCATCGTTAATAGGCCGTATTTGATGATGCTATGAAAACGGCCCAACATATTGACGGACCACAAACGGGCCGACTGTAACCACAGGCTGAATTTGGCCCACAAGCAGAAAATGACAGTAACGGGTTGTAAGTAAATGAAAGCTAGAAATGAGCCCAAGAATAAATGGGCTCCGAGAAGGCCGAAAGATAACATGGGCTGGAAACAGCCCAACAGAATAACGGGCTGTTAATGGGTATAAAGTGATACACTATTCATTATGGGCCAGTTTCACCACGGGCCGTTAATGGGTGTAAAGGGATACACTGTTCATTATGGGCCAGTTTCACCACGGGCCGTTAATAGGCCAAGAGTTACATAGGGCCTCATATGGGCCGAAAGACGTCATGGGCCATACATGGGCCAGAAGTGAAAATGGGCTGGAATCATATTGGGTGGCCCAAATGACGCTACTGGGCCTAATTCGGATAGGGCGTAACGGGCCTTGGGTTAGCGGGCTGTAAATGGGCTATATGCGAATAGGTCGTTAACAGGCTTTACATGGGCCAGCCTACCACCTTTTGACCAAGTCAAACGGGCCGGCCTTTTCATAGGAATGGGCCCCTGTTGGGTTGTGCCACGTGTCGACGTATCATAGGCGCCTTCTGTCCAATGACTGGATGACATCTGTCCCAACGATGAGCCGACACGTGTTTCCTCCAGCCAATGATGATTTACACGTGGAAAATCCCCATTGGTCGGGGCAGTTAACGGGTTATCGGATCCAAAACCTGACCCGATAGCTTAACGACGTTCCGTTACGGTGGATGCCACATGTCGGTCACCCTTGACAAAAGCACTTTTGTGACGTGGGATTTATCGTCATGGAAGTGGACACTTCCGTGATGATAATTTTGGTAATGTCATGTAACACTTCTACGACAGCACATGTATGACTATCTTGATTCTGTCATAAAATCGTCATGGATGTACATGCATGACAGAAAATGCGACCTACTGTGACAAACACGTATCATCACGGAAGTGTATTTTTTTGTAGTGCTTTACTGAGAATGAGGTTCTGGATGCAATCTCGCAAATGAAACCAAATAAAGCACCAGGACCACACAGGTTTCCTGCTGAATTTTATATGAAATGTTGGCACATTATTAAGGATGATCTTATGCCTATGTTTCATGATATCTTTAGCGGTAATTTGAAGCTGTTTCATCTTAACTTTGGCATGATTATACTGTTTCCAAAGAAAGAAGAGGCAGTTCAGATCGAACAATTTAGGCCCATATGTCTTCTCAATGTGAGTTTCAAAATTTTCACAAAGGTGGGTACCCATAGATTTATACAGATTGCTCATTCAGTGGTACAACCGAGTCAGACAGCGTTCATGCTAGGGCGACACATACTTGAAGGGGCAGTGGTCTTGCATGAAACGCTTCATGAAATTCATTCGAAGAAGCTAGATGGAGTTATCTTCAAAGTGGATTTTGAGAAGGCATATGACAAAGTTAAGTGGCATTTTCTTCAACAAGCAATGCGCATGAAAGGATTTAGTGACGCCTGGCGGAACCAAGTGGGGTCTCAAATCCAGAAGGGTAGTGTCGGCATAAAGGTTAACGATGATGTCGGTCATTATTTTTAAACACACAAGGGTTTGAGACAAGGGGATTCTATGTCTCCTCTCTTGTTTAATATAGTGGACGATATGCTGGCCATTCTTATTGGTAGGGCCAAGCAACATGGTCAGGTGGAGGGGTTAGTCCCTCATCTGGTTGATGGAGGAGTATCCATCTTACAGTACGCTGACGACACTATCTTATTCATGGAACATGACATTGCTAAGGCGCGCAATATGAAACTCATTTTATGTCTCTTCGAACAATTGTCAGGTTTAAAGATAAACTTTTGTAAGAGCGAATTATTCTGCTTTGGGAAGGCCAAAGATGAGCAAGACATGTATAGACAATTGTTCGGTTGTGAATTAGATACTTCACCTTTTAGTTATTTGGGCATACCGATTCATCACCGTAAGTTATCCAACAAAGAATGGAAGTGTATCGAAGATTGAATTGAAAGAAAGCTTAGCTGCTGGAAAGGCAAGCTTATGTCTTATGGAGGTCGGCTAGTACTGATTAAGTCGGTACTGACTAGTATGCCGATGTTTCTATTATCTTTCTTTGATATTCTGAAAGGGGTTCGGAAGCGCCTTGATTTCTTTAGATCTCAGTTCTTCTAGTAGTCAGATGAGGCCAAGAGGAAATACCGTCTCGCGCGATGGGATATCCTTTGCCGACCTAAAGACCGGGCGGTCTCGGTATTGAAAACGCTCGCCCAGGTTATCATAAGACTAACTGACTTGCCATTCAGGAAGTGGCTTATAAGAACGAAGGACTTGTTCTTTCGTAGGGTCTCTTGGTTGGCAATGGGATGTCAACAAGATTTTGGGAGGATACATGGTTAGGAGAGACACCCCTGGCCATACAATATCCCAACCTTTATAACATTGTGCAACATAAAGAGGATTATGTTGGTACAGTGTTCCAGACAATTCCCTTGAATTTTCAATCCAGACACACGTTAGTTGGAGAGCGATGGACTGCCTGGATGCACTTTGTTCGGAGATTGATAGATGTCCAACTATCTGACCAACCGGATTCGACGCAATGGAAATTAACTAAAAATGGGATTTTTACGGTGAAATCCTTCTATTTGGATTTAGTTAACTCTGGCCCAATCTAAAGATCTTTGCATATTTGGAGGGTTAAGGTGCCCTTGCATATCAAAATTTTTATGTGGTTCGTCCACAAGCAAGTAATACTCACCAAGGACAACTTAATCAAGAGGCGATGGGTAGGTAGTTCACGTTGTTGTTTCTGTGATCATGATGAAACAATACAACATTTATTCCTTGAATGCCCACTCGCCAAATTGCTTTAGAGAACGATTCATATAGTCTTCAATATTAATTCTCCAGTTGACATTGAGTCATTGTTTGGAACGTGGTTAGCTGGGGTTGAGCATACTATTGCGAATCGTATTCGGATTGGAATATGTGCGCTTTTATGGGCTATATGGAACTATAGGAATGATTTGATTTTTAACAGACAACACATTTTAACTTTCTTACAGGTCATCTTCAGAGCTACCGCATGGATCCGTACGCGGTCCTTACTCACTTCTATGGACTTCAGGGAGCCTTAGGTTACTGGGTGCAACCAGTGGGAGATGGTAGCACATGCTATATTCAACCGGTTCGGATAGCGGTCGCATAACAAGATATGCGTCTAGGGAGCTTGTCCTTCATATTGCCGCACCGGTTGAGATTGTCAGCATGTTATTTTTTCTTTTTTCGCTCCACTTATGAGCTGTAATACTTTTATGACTTTGTGTTACTTCGTAGACCTTTTAATAAGATGGCTGCAAGCATCATTATGATGCAGAGGCCGGGGTACACCTCCATTTTCAAAAAATAAAATAAAATAACATGCACACCACAGCTTTGCAGTCCATCTCTATTGCGAGGCGGCCGTGTGTGCGGCAATGGTAGCGATGAACAAACAGAGGACAGCTAGGAAGCGTCCCTTTGGTCGTTGATCTGCACGCGAAAGCAGATGGCTATGTGTGAGACTAACTGCTGCTCGTACTTTCTGAATTTCTGATGCAGCTAATATCAATTTTCTGACCATTCATTGAACTGTTGTGAGTGCAGAGTCCGAGTCGGCAGAGCACCCCCAGACCGAACCCCTGCACTGACAGGGTGTGTGCGAATAAGTAAATATATCGGAGCCAGTAGCTAACGATTAGCAATCCACCGTCAATCAATTTCATCAAGATCTTTGTTGCCTGATACATATAAACTTGTAAATCTATTATCTCTTCTATACCTGGTAAATACAACTGACATGCACTGACACATGTACTTCCAAAGTACATGCATGTCACGGAGCTTTGTCAAAGGAGAGAGGGAAAGTTGGAATGGAGAGACCGATGCATGCATGATTCTCTCTTCCCGCACAGATGACATGCATTTTATTTCATCCCTCTATTTTCAATGATTGTTATATTTCAAACCAAATGTCCATTTTTGATTTTTTATATATTCTATTCACAAGACCTTTAGAACAAGATCAATCTTGGCCATATTTGTACTACTTTTTATTTTATATATTTCAATTATCTTTGAATCACTTTCATAAAACATAAGACTGTTTCGCTATTTCATACAAGTGTTTTTTTGACTGTTTCGCTAATTTCAAAAAATTATTTCACACATTTACAAAGAACTAAATTCACTCATTTGTAAACATTAATTTCACTAATTTTAAAACACATATTTCACTTATTTGAGAAAACATATTTCACTCATATTCTAAAGATGGATTTAGGCCCATTCAAATTTATTTCATAAAACTAACTTCACTCATTTGATTTCACTCGTTACAAATAACTCATTTCAAGTATTTCAAAAAACTAATTTCACTCAATTCAAAATTTTTATCAATTCACAAAACAAATTTGCTCGCTCATAAAACAGGTTTCGCTCATTTCAAAAATTATATTTCGCTCATGTAAGAAACGATTTCACTCAATTCATAAAATTGATTTCAGTCAATTTAAAACTATCACTTATTTCAGTGCATGTCAGTTAGGGACAGGAGAGAGTTAGCATATTTTATTCTGCTTTGCATGCACTTCTGTGGGGCCTGAGAATACGAGAGATGGGCTACTATCATACCGGGTTATACATATCGAAACTACTACATGAACCACAATTGCCAAACGAAGTGCCCACGATAGAGGAATGGACGGTGATGTCCAGGTGTGCAGTATGCACAGACGGCTTGATGAGATGCGTCGTCTGCAAATCGTCTAGAGCCTGTCGTGTGTGTAGCATCTCTCTATACATATAGATGAGCCCCAGTTATGCACAGATCATAAAGCATGTGAATGATGGATGTTACGCTGATACATACCTGAACCGGTAAAAAGGTGTTTGCAAGGGTGTGTGGTCTTGAGAAAAATACTGCTCATATATACATTATTTGTTCATATGGTGATTCTTCTGTTCTACAAAACACTTTTTTGCGAAAATCCATCTCTAAACCCGAGCTCATCTGCACCCGCGCTGATGAAAAAAAATCAAAACAAATACTAGAAAAATTCAAAAAAAATCAATTTTTTTGTGTGGTAGACAATTTGATGCATGAGGACCCTGATTTTTCATATCATTTGGAGACCTGAGGAGCTCTCAGCAAAAAAGACAAATTGGGTGTCTGTAAAAATATTTATCGTTCATGTACTGTTTTGGCCTGATTTGTCTTTTTTGTTGAGAGCTGCTAGATGTCCAAATGACTTGAAATTTGGAGCGGCCCTCACGCATCAAATTGTTTACCGCATTTCTTTTTGGAATTTTTTGATTTTTAATGATTTTTTTCTAACTGGGTGTCGATGAGTCTGGGCACCAAAACACCCTACTCACTTTTTTGTCATTTCTCACTGCTCAAAAGAAAGACAGTAAAAAAGGATCTAACTTTTTGCTCCTGCTTTTCCTTTATTACATTCTCCCTAATTTATTTTACCTTCTACTTATTATATATAGGCTATGTCGCCACATGTGTGTTTCCTGTAATGGCTTAGAGTGTCTTGAAATTGGAACTTCAAAGGGTTCCCTGACATAACTTTATCATATTCCACATTGCTACTCCAGACAGAATACATGTCAATTTTGCTTGAATGGTTTTGAGTTGTGACTGATGGGCAAGCTGGTCCAAAGGCAAAACCAGCCAGCCAGTATAGAACTCTTCTAGTCAAAGCAAAGTGATCGGTTTGTATAGATGATTTTTCTAATTAGATGTTGTGTGTGCCAGGCTCGTCAACATAGTCTAAATGTTTTCAACGAAATCAATATCATTGTGCAGATTACATTTTTTTTAGGAAACACTCTTCTTGTCTTCCTTGCTCTAATTTCCTAGTTGTGAAAATATCTCTACTAGTTTGTTCATGTTTATGGGCATGCAATGTAACAAGATTCAGAGCACAAACATTTGTTATTTTTTCCAGGTATGATCAGTTTCACAGTTGAAAAGAGACATTCGAGGTCATTGCAGATCATGGGAGCTGCTGGATTTGTTGTTAGCATGTTATGGCTGTATTAAGATGATCGAATAATTTTATTGCATCTGTATTAAGTTATGTCTCGGATTGCCTTTGCTAAATTGTTGTTGCCATGCTTTAGCTATTTGGGCAAGGTTGTGTGATGAAATCTTGCCTGCACATAATGTACGTAACGAAATCTTGTCAAATCAGTACATCAAGTTTTTAATCATAGCAGCAGCCTCTTGGTGCACGGCTTGACAGGCTTCTATTCGGTCGAAGCGGACGTGGCCGGTGGCAGACGGTACTGTACGACACGTGATGGCGGACTTTCCCTGTGCCGTGGATACTGGATGTGAGCTGCCGGTAGCCGTCATCCTGACCAAAGGTACGGCCGGGCACTGTGGGGCCAAAACGGTATTTTTCCTGGCGCCTAATTACTGTCAATACAACCATGTGCTGGGATCCCGATACGCACGAGCGCAGGGAGATAAAGTGAGCAGGCGAGCTCGTCCTCTCCTCTGAATATTTGCCTTCTCCTCAGCCTTTTCTACAACCTTCTTCTTCACATGAGTTTTTTTGGTCTTCACTTTTGTAGCTTTTCCCAGTCCAATAGTTGATCACTTCGTTGTTGCACCATCAATAGTTGATGTTAATACTGTCTTGCTCTTCACAGGAATTTCTTCTTCTCTCGTGTGGCCTTCTCCATAAGCACAAAAAGTTACTCCAAGGTACACGATAACTACGTATTAACCTAATCATGCGAAATAAAGTTTCATGGTTTAGCATTGGTAAACCCAAGGTCAATATTGGTATAGACAGGGTAATTAATGACCTAATTACAGCATGCAAGGTGTTATGCTTTGGAAAGGCCAAAGACGAGGAACACACTTACAGACAATTGTTCAGTTGTGAATCAGGTGCTTTACCATTCAGTTACTTGGGTATACCGATCCATCACCGTAAGCTATCCAATAAAGAATGGAAATGTATTGAAGAACAAATTGAAAAGAAACTTAGCTGCTAGAAGGGCAAGCTTATGTCATATGGAGGTCGGCTAGTCCTGATTAACTCAGTACTGACTAGTATGCCGATGTTTCTACTTTCATTCTTCGAAATTTCGAAAGGGGTTCGAAAGCGACTTGATTTCTTTAGATCTCGCTTCTTTTGGCAGTCTGATGAGGCCAAGAGGAAATACCGTCTCGCGCGATGGGATATCCTATGCCGACCTAAATACCAAGGTTGTCTCGGTATTGAGAACTTAGAAATTAAGAACAAATGTCTTATGAGCAACTGGTTATATAGATTAGAGACAAATGTCTTATGAGCAAATAGTTATATAGATTAGGGCAAATGGGATGCTCAAATCCTGCGCAATAAGTTAGGAGAGATGCCCCCGGCCGTCCAATATCCTATCCTCTATAATATTGTGCAACGTAAGGAGAATTACGTCGGCACCATCATTCAAACAATTCCCTTAAACATCCAGTTCATATGTGTGTTAGTTGGTGAGAGATGGACCGCCTGGATGCACCTGGTTCGAAGATTGATAGAAGTTCAACTCTCTGACCAGCCGGATTCAACACAATGGAAGTTAACTAAGAATGGGATGCTTATGGTGAAATCATTCTATATGGATCTGATTAACTTTGGCCCCCTCTCCAGGTCGCTGCACATTTGGAAGGTTAGGATTCCTTTGTGTATTAAAAATCTTCATGTGGTTTGTCCACAAGCAAGTGATACTCACAAAGGACAACTTAATTAAGAGGCGATGGGTAGGCAGATCGCGGTGTTGTTTTTGTGATCATGATAAAACAATACATCACTTATTTCTTGAGTGCCCACTTGCCAAGTTACTTTGGAGAACGATTCATATAGCTTTCAATATTAATCCCCCAGAAGATATTGTGTCTTTGTTTGGGACGTGGTTAGCTGGAGTTGAACAGATTACTGCAGCTCGTATTCGGATTGGAATATGTGCGCTATTATGGGCTATATGGAACAGTAGGAATGATATGATTTTTAACAGACAACACACTTTAACTTTTTTGCAAGTTATCTTCAGATGTACAGCTTGGATCCGTACGTGGTCCTTACTCACTCCTATGGACTCCAGGGAGCCTTTGGTTACTCGGTGCAACCAATGGGAGATGGTAGCTCGGGTTATATTCAACCGGTTCGGATGGCGCTCACATAACAGGATAGGACTTTGGGGAGCTTATCCTTCTTATCACCGTACCGGTTCTCCTTGTCCGCATGCAATTTTCTTTATTTTACTTTGTTCTGCTTCATTTGTGAGCTGTAAGACTTTTATGACAATACTTTCTGAATTGTTAATAAGATGAACGCATGCATCATCATGATGCAGAGGCCGGGGGCATGCCTCCATTTCCAAAAAAATTACAGCATGCAAGGGCTAATTATCACTACGCGAGTCATACAACTTCTTATTGCTGCATGACTAAAAAACAGAAAGACTCTTGCTAACAAATCAAAAAATATTTTCTTACCAATTGCCTAGATAATTACCAATAATTTTCTTTCTGGAAGAAGCTATGGATCTAGAGTTCAAGCCTTGTGCACATTGCCTGCCGTCATGCTTCATCTAATATGCCTAAAAGGCACGCATAAGTTGTGACATGAGCTTCGAGCTAAAGCAAGCTCCTGCAGAATGTGCCACTGAATCCACATAACAGTATCAGATCACATAAGTAGAATAACAATGGTGAGGATGGACAGAACTAAGAAATATTAAGAAATTGCTTGAAAGTGTATTCATTGCAGTATATACGATGAATATTGTTGAGTATTGTGATTATTAGGGAAGACGAGATAGACTAGGATTTGTTCTGGCTTATCTTGTACTTCAAGTAGATCATTGTACTCCTATATATATGCCCACGATGTTCAAGCAATACAATGAACCATTCCACCAATCCCTCTCTCCCTTCTACCATGGTATCAGCCTAATCGATCCTAAACCCTACCCGCTGCCGCTTCCACACCCGCGCGCCGCCCCCGGGACGGTCGGCCTCCCTGACCGCCGCCGGTGTCCGTGCCACCCCTACCTAGGGTTCGTCCGCCGGCCGTGTTGGCCAGCTGCCCTGGAGAGTCATTTTCCCGAGCCATTGCTCCGGGTTTTTTCGCTCTCTCGCAGGTCGTTTTGATCAGCGTTTATCTTTTTGGTTTTCCGACCAATACTTGATCGGTTTGCGTCGCCCGCCGCCGCCGTCGACACCCCGCGCCTCTACTCCGACACCGGCGCGACCGGCCGGCTACTTCACCGACCCGGTGGCCTCGCGCGACAGGCAGCCTCAAGGCCGTTGTCCGCGCGCCGGCCCACCCGTCGCCCTGCGCCGCACGTCACCGCCCTGCTCCGATTGGGATACTTGCATCGCCTACACCCGGCGGCCTCGCGCCATGCGTCGACCCGCCAATCGATCCACGCCACCCGCCCCCACCGTGTCTGCACGGCGGCCCAGCGGTCTACCTCGCCAGCCTCGTCCTTGGCTTTGTCGGAACAGCTGCGTCAGGCTCGTCGGATGCCTCAACTTGAGCGCCGCTGCTCCGTTAGTCGCTCGGGCTTCGCTGCCCGGGCGCCGGCGCTGCTTTGGCAGCCCGGGTGCCGGTGCTGACAAGCTCGTCCGCATGACGTGCCACGCCGTCCGTCGTCGCCGGCCTCATCTCGGACTCCGCCGCCACCCCGCCTCCACTGAGCGGCGTCCCCGACCTCGCCCGCGATCGGCTTGATCACCTGCTCGCCGCCGCGATCCGCCTCATCTACGCCGCATGACCGACCTGGCCCGCCGGTTACGCGCTCCTCCGTAGGTCCCATGAAGATCGTCCCCGGGTTCAGCGTGCCCCTCCACCGATTGAGCAACGGCTGCCATTGCCTCGCCCCGTCGGGCCGCAGCGCCACCGCCCCGTGGTTCTCCTCGCGGCTGCATCAACTCGCGCGTTGCCACTGCGTCGCCCCTACGGGCCGTAGCCGCGATACGTGGTCCCAGCCGCCGCCCCGAGGCCATCCCCACGGTTGCATCGACCCGTGCTCCGCCGCTGCATCGCCCCTTCGGGCCGTAGCACCGCGGCCCGTTGTCCCCGCCGCCGCCCCGAGGTCTTCCTGCCGTCGCCCCGACCTGCCCGCCGCCACTGCATCGCCCCTTCGGGTCGTAGCGCCGCGGCCCGCAGTGCACTTCATCGTCCCCACGAGTCGACTTCCTGTGGTATGCGTCGCGACATCTACCTTGGTGTGGGAACGCCACCGTCCGCGCCGGTCTTCGTCACGCCATCAGGGTTCTTCGCCTATTCGAGCATCGCCGCCGCGCTCCTAACCTAGCCGTCTCCGCCGTCGTCAGGCCGCCACCGCCGCTCTTCTTCGGCCGCCGCTGCCGCTACCCCTGTAGCCGCCGCAGCCGCCCATCCACGCCTTCGTGTTTGTCCAGCACCAGACCGTCGCCAGCATTGCCGTCATCTACCCCGACCGCTTCATCTACTCCGACAACCGTGGGTGACATTGGCCTCGCGCCGATTGGTGACGCAAACGTCGTCGAGTCCTTCTCTCGTGGCCTCTCTGACTTCTTCGACATGACGTACAGCTCGTGCAGGTCCCAGTCTATGCATGCCCGGTGCTGGCAACACCGCCGTGTGCCTTCATCCACGATGTGTCCCCGGGCCTGGCAAGCCTGGTGCGGCGCTTCGTCAACTTCGTCTTCGTCCGTCTACGCATGCCCGGTGCTGGCAACACTGGTGCGTGCCTTCATCTACGATGTGTCCCCGGGGTTGGCAACCCCGGTGCGACGCGTCGTCAACATCATCTACTTCCTGGCGCACCACTACTTCGACACCATTGCGCCCATGACTAACTCGGCGCCTCCTTGCACCCGCGGCTCCATGGCGACTTCCTCGACACCGGCTACCCCGACTCGACATCGCCCATGGCATTCTTCGCACGGCTACCTCGACCATGGCTCCACCACCCATGCTCTCGGCTACATCGACAGACGGCACAAAGGGCTACCGCCTGCTTGAGCAACCTCGTCGGTTTTCACTCCAGCCACG
>NC_057804.1:553426779-553436314 GCF_018294505.1 Triticum aestivum
CCTTCGGATTCTTCTCTAGTCTCACCTTTCTGGTTTGCTACCGTTGTGACTGTGGGGGGATGTTGAGTATCGTGATTATTAGGGAAGACGAGATAGATTAGGGTTTGTTCTGGCTTGTCTTGTACTCCAAGCAGATCATTGTACTCCTATATATACGCCCACGAGGCTCAAGCAATACAATGAACCATTCCATCAATCCCTCTCTCCCTTCTAACAAATATATTTCGCTACTATATTAGTGCCACGATTCAACATCCAAAATGAAAAGAATAAGCATTAAGATTGTGGGATGTGCTTGCCATTTCTTTAAAATCTGAAAATATCATCAGAGAATATAACGCAGTCCTCATATAACCAAAAGAGAGGCTGCCAATTTAGGAGTGGATGTCAAGTACTCCTAAGCTGCAAAAGGATGATGCAAATTTTTGGAAGATGAAACATATAGGATATTATTAAACAAATTAAAAAACAGGGAAGCACAAAGATTATTTACTCATACATGTTCACATGGCCCTGGAGCTTTGCCCGTGAACTACTGGTAGACAACACTTCAGTAGTCAAAGAAACATATCAGTGTCACCCATATTCTCAAATTACAAATGAATGAAAAATGAATAGAATACTCAACAGCATACTATTTATTTAGTTTTATCCAGCAAGCAGAAAATAGAAGTGCCATTTATTTAGCTTCTGACAGCGAGCAGCAGTATAAGAGGGTCAATCTATTAAGAGCATCAACCATCCAATTTATGTGAAAAATATTCTGTAGAGCATAGGCTTTGGGACACCCCCTTATCTAGCCACTCATTTTTGCATCACGATTCGTGCGAGTACGCTTGTCTTTTTTGTTTCTCCCATATAGAAAAACATATGAACTTCAAACTTGGCAGCTCAACAAAACATTCTTACTAGAATGTGGGAAAAAACTTTCAGATTTTTTCGTGCAATATAAATACTAAAAAGTACATTTTTTAATACAAAAAATCTAATTTCGTATATTTATGTTTGACAAAAAAATCTGAAAGTTTTTTCTCACATTCTAGTTAGAACGTTTTGGTGTCTTGCAAAGTTTGAAGTTCATATGTTGTTTTATTTTGAAGAAACAAAAAAGAGAAAATCTGATGTACAAAGTTAGTTATCTAGTACGGATCTTAAAGCAATGTTGGAGTGTAAGGATAAGGGGTGTCCAGAAACCTGAGCTCTAAAAATCCGCGTCCCAATTTATGTCATTTGCTAACTCCCAGGAATGCACACGCATGTTCCTGCCTGCAAGTAATAAAAAGTTGAGCAATAAGTTTAGAATTCAACAAAAGATCAATAAAGAACGTGGATGTGGGGTTTGTAACACCACAGAATAATTTCTAATCGGACTGCAACACCTGACCCATGGCACGGGCTATTACTACGAGGCATGAGCCACATATATTATTCAACTATATTAAAAAAGATTTTCACCAATGCGTGGTAAGAACCCATGGCAAGCAGGATCCTGAGTGACATTCTTAACCTAATCTATTCCAGAAAGGCACATCCGTCGGTTAATCTACATTAGTTTGCCCAATTCCATCCATGATTGGATGCCTCACATGAGAATTTCATCAAGCACTTCACACACACAAAACAGCCAAAGAAAAAGGAACATAAAATGGAGGGGAATACCGTTAGATTTTTACACAAATAGGGGCAGGAGCAAGGCATATTACTATATCATGGTGCGGCTATGGTGTGCAATTCAAAGGGTAAACACATGATCAATATTTCCAAGCAATCGACAACAACAATAAGGAGGTCCATACAGCTAGTTCATTCTAGTCATCCGAGATAGGCTTCACACAAATGGAAGAACTATTGTTTGATCTGTCAGAGAATGTGAACCAACCAATGAAAAAGTGGTGATCAATACAAGTACTACAAGCTCTTGAACCATCGCACTGAAGTAGTGAACATTCCAACTAAAATGTTTGTGCATGCATAGGATGGCATTCACGGTGTGAAAACACTATAATAAATCAGTCACTACTGACTTGCCAATGCGTCGGCACTTCTGTATGGAAGGGAGGATGAGTTCAGGAATTGGATCTGTTCACAGTAAACTAAGAAACAAGCTGGTGCATGCTCCTCCAAGGCGACAGACCCCTGTTCCAAGCTGTTGCTGCAGCCTGACGCGGTTCAGACTGAAGAACTGCCTCCGCCAACTACTATCCAGCAGCTGCAACATGTGGGTACAAAGCTGTGTGGGATCCCTGCCGAAGAACTCAGCGCCCAGAAGCTTCTAGCAAATGATCGTGGGGACACTCAGGAGCTGAACTAAGCGAGATGTCGTCAAATAAACAGTGGAACGTTCTCTGCTGGAACGTTCGAGGAATCAATTCTGACAAAAGGCAGTTGGCGATTCCTAATGCGATTGAGATTAGTGGTTGTTCTGTAGTTTGCTTTCAAGAACCAAGCGTGAATCTTTTGATGCGTCATTTATTAAACTCTTTTGCCCTAAGAAGTTTGATATGTTTGAATTTGTGCCATCTGTTCGTAATTCTGGGGGCTTAATTACTGTGTGGATGAGTTTGGTTTTCACAGGTGTTTTTGTTTTCTCTGAATCTTTCGCGCTCGGCGTTAGGCTTACCTCGACTCAGTCCAATGATACGTGGACGCTTGTTAACGTTCATGGTCCTTGCGCTGATCCCAACAGAGCTTTGTTTACGACGTGGCTCTTTGATCTTCACATTCCAAATGGGGAAGATTGGCTTGTCTTAGGAGATTTCAACTACATTAGAGCGCCCGATAATCGTAACCGTGGGGGTGGAGATGCTAACGATATGCTAATCTTCAACGAATTCATCCGTAGACAGTCTTTGCTTGAATTACTGATCAACGGGCGATCCTTCACCTGAAGCAATATGCAATCTAACCCCCTGCTTGAACAGTTAGACTGGCATTTTACATCTTTTGATTGGGCGGCCAAATATCCGAATACTATAGTCATGCCCCTTGGGAAGCCCACGTCAGATCATGTGCCTTGTTGTGTTAGCATCCAGACCAAAATTCCCAAGACCAAAATATTTCGTTTTGAGGACTACTGGATCAAGCAGCCAGGTTTCTTTGATGTTGTGCAGAGATCGTGGAACAAACACTGGTATGCCCCAAACACAACTGCTATCTTGTGCAAAAAACTAAAAAACCTGCGATATGATTCGAAACAATGGAGCAAGAAAATCTCCACGCTGTCTGTGTTGATTGAGAACTGTAACAAAACCCTTCTGGAGCTTGATGGTCTTGAGGATCGTCGAAGGTTGTCTGTACCTAAAGCTAATTTCAGAAAAATTCTGAAGAAACACCTTCTTCACCTGCTTGACTGTAAAAAGGCGTACTGGAATAAACGCTGCACCATCAGGTACTTCAAATTTGGCAACGGCAACACCAAATTCTTCCATAGGGTAGCGACTGAACGTTTCACAGAAACAACATTGCTTCGCTGCGGTTGTCTGATGACTCGGTCGTCTACGATCATGTGGGTAAGGAGGCCGTCCTTCTCCAAACCTACAAGGAAAGTCTCACTAGTAGAAAAAGGGTCAAACGTGAAGCACATTATTGCCGGTTTGTATTTGAGCCGGCACAAATGTATACATTAGTGCCGGTTCCAACGGCTAGCCGGGCCGCTCTCATTAGTACCGGTTCGTGGCTAACCTTTAGCACCGGTTCGTGCCACAAACCGGTACTAATGAGAGTGGTGGCAGGATGTTGTCAGTCTGGGCCCCCTCCAGCACCTTTAGTACCGGTTCTTGGCATGAACCGGTACTAAAGGTCGTCCTACATAAACCCTTCGTCCACCCGAGCTCGCTCTGTTCTTCCCCTTTCCCCTCTCCCCTCTGTTCTTCCCCTCTCCCTCTCGAGCTCATCACACATTTTGCCCAAAATTTGTCAAGATTTGAAGGCCCCCATCCATTCAAATGATCACAAAGGTTAGCAACTTTGTCCTTTCATCTCTCATTGCTAGATTAGCTCTTGCAATGGTTTATATAGTTATTAATTTGTGAGTTTATTAATTTGGGAGGAAATATATATATGTGCTAGTATTTGATTTATATGCAATTTGAGGTCAAAAATAACACTTAGTTTGCATATGTAGGTGTGTTTACTTAGTGCCTTCTAAATCTCCGTCGTAACCACCGTCGATCGCCCGCACCGTCCCGTCGCCGGCACCACCTTGTGGTGAGCCTCTTGTTCATGAAATTTTATATAAAAAATTGATGTTTGTGTGATTTGGATATATAGTTACTTGTATAATAATTATCTTACCCGTACGTTGTTTGTTATACATAGTGCCCTGGTTTTGATATCCGTCCCCGTCGGCCCTCGTCCTTGTTATGATACGGATGTGGTATATTCTCTTTTAAAACTATTTGTTGCATTCCGTGTTTATGACAAATTATGCCCATCAAGTTGACATAGATATTTTTATCTAGGAGGTATGTGAACCGGAAATTCCAACCGACCCTATTGTCGAGAGGTTAAATTTAGTTGAAAGAGAAAGCGAGTACTTGAAAGAAAAATTGAAAAGAATTGAGGGGGAGAAGATGGAATTGGAGTTGCATGTTGCCGATGTCATCGATGATCACAAGATCAAGATGGAGAAAATGCGCTTGAAGATTAGAAAGATTAGAAAATATGCCATCGATAGTGAGGCTTGGTATCATTATGCTGTTGGATCAATTGTTACCTTAGTTGCGATCTTGATCGCATTTGTTGTTGCATTTAAATGCTTTAGCTAGAGAGTTATTTGTTTGTTGCATTTAAGTGTTGTATGAACTTTATGTATGAACTTGTATTAATTTGGTCTATTCGGTGTTGTGTAATGAAGATGAGCCGGCAATGGATGTACGATGACCGATGCTCTCCCCAGTTCGTTGAGGGCGTGCATACTTTTCTGCTTGCGGCTGAGGCAAACAAGCGGGCGGATGGTTTTATGCCTTGTCCATGTGCTGACTGTAAGAATGGTCGCAATTACTCTACGTCAAGAACCATTCACGTCCACTTGTTTGAGTCTGGTTTCATGCCCCACTATAATGTTTGGACCAAGCACGGAGAAAGAGGGGTTAGTATGGAAGACAATGAAAAAGAAGAGGACGACGACAGCTATCCTGGCCATGGGTTCCCTGAATACGATGATACAACAATGGGGGAAGAAGCTGAGCCGGTAATGCGGGAAGAAGCTGAGCCGGCAATGCGGGAAGAAGCTGAAGAAGAGGCATCAGATGAGCCCGTTGATGATCTAGGTCGGGCCATTGCCGATGCAAAGAGAAACTGCGCAAGTGATTTGGAGAAGAAGAAGTTGCAGCGCATGTTAGAGGATCACAAAAAATTGTTGTACCCGAATTGCGTAGGTGACAAGAAAAAGCTGGGCACCACACTGGAATTGCTGCAATGGAAGGCAGAGAATAGTGTATCTGACAAGGGATTTGGAAAGTTGCTGGTAAAGATAAAGGATATGCTTCCAAAGGACAATGAATTGCCCGAGAGTACGTACGAAGCAAAGAATGTTGTCTGCCCTCTAGGATTAGAGGTGCAGAAGATACATGCATGCCCTAATGATTGCATCCTCTACCGCGGTGAGTACGAGGATTTGAACGCTTGCCCGGTATGTGGTGCATTCCGCTATAAGATCAGCCGCGATGAGCATGGTGATGTCGAGGGCGAGCGCCCCAGGAAGAAGATTCCTGCCAAGGTGATGTGGTATTCTCCTATAATACCACGGTTGAAACGTTTGTTCCAAAGCAAAGAGCATGCGAAGGCGATGCGATGGCACAGAAAAGACCGTAAGAAAGACGGAAAGTTGAGAGTACCCGCTGACGGGTCGCAGTGGAGAAAAATCGAAAGAAAGTACGGGAAGGAGTTTGCAGATGACGCAAGGAGCGTATGGTTTGGTCTAAGCGCAGATGACATTAATCCTTTTGGGGAGCAGAGCAGCAACCATAGCACCTGGCCTGTGACTCTATGTTTGTATAACCTTCCTCCTTGGTTGTGCATGAAGCGGAAGTTCATTATGATGCCAGTGCTCATCCAAGGCCCTAAGCAGCCCAGCAACGAAATTGATGTGTACCTAAGGCCATTAGTTGAAGAACTCTTACAACTATGGAATGGAACAGGTGTACGTGCGTGGGATGAGCACATGGGGGAAGAATTTGACCTAAAGGCGTTGCTGTTCGGGACCATCAATGATTGGCCTGCTCTCAGTAACCTTTCAGGACAGACAAACAAGGGATACCGCGGATGCACGCACTGTTTGGATGATACCGCCAGTATATATTTGAATAGTTGTAAGAAGAATGTGTACCTGGGACATCGTCGATTTCTTCCGAGCAGGCATCCCGTAAGAAAGAAAGGCAAGCATTTCAAAGGTGAGGCGGATCACCGGACGAAGCCTCGCCACTGTACTGGTGCTGATGTACATGATATGGTCAAGGATTTGAAGGTGATATTTGGAAAGGGTCCTGGCGGACAACCTGTTCCAAAGGATGCTGACGTACGCGCACCCATGTGGAAGAAGAAATCTATATTTTGGGACCTGCCATATTGGAAAGACCTAGCGGTCCGCTCCGCAATCGACGTGATGCACGTGACGAAGAATCTTTGCGTGACCCTGCTTGGCTTCTTGGGCGTGTATGGGAAGACAAAAGATACACCTGAGGCACGGGAGGACCAACAACGTATGCACGGAGAAGACATCATACATCAGGGTCATGCAAGCTACGCTCTTACCAAAGAAGAGAAGCAAATCTTCTTTGAATGCCTGCTCAGTATTAAGGTACCGTCTGGCTTCTCGTCGAATATAAAGGGAATAATAAACATGGCAGACAAAAAGTTCCAGAACCTAAAGTCTCATGACTGCCACGTGATTATGACGCAACTTCTTCCGGTTGCATTGAGGGGTCTTCTACCGGAAAACGTTCGATTAGCCATTGTGAAGCTATGTGCATTTCTCAACGAAATCTCTCAGAAGGTAATCGATCCAGAAATCATACCAAGGTTACAGAATGATTTGGTGCAATGTCTTGTCAGTTTCGAGTTGGTGTTCCCACCATCCTTCTTCAACATCATGACACACGTCCTAGTTCACCTATGCGAAGAGATTGATGTTTTGGGTCCTGTATTTCTACACAATATGTTCCCCTTTGAGAGGTTCATGGGAGTCTTAAAGAAATATGTTCATAACCGTGCTAGGCCAGAAGGAAGCATCTCCAAGGGCCATCAAAATGAGGAGGTCATTGAGTTTTGTATTGACTTTATTCCTGACCTTAAGCCGATTGGTGTTCCTGAATCGCGGCATAAGGGCAGACTGGATGGAAAAGGCACGCTAGGAGGGGAACAAATAATATGTATGAACGGACATTCTCTCACTGAAGCACACTACACAGTTCTACAGAATTCCGCCTTGGTGGCTCCGTATATGGATGAACACAAGAATTTGCTACGCTCCAAACACCCGGAGCGGTCTGATGACTGGATTACACGTGAACAAACCAGGAGTTTCGCCAGCTGGTTGCAGACACGTACCATGTATGACACCTCTATTGAAGATGACCTGTACTTGCTGTCCCAGTTACCATCTTCGAATATAATGACTTTCAAAGGGTACGAGATAAATGGTAATACATTTTACACGATCTCCCAAGATAAGAAGAGCACCAACCAAAATAGTGGTGTCCGCTTTGATGCAGAAACCAAGACGGGAAAGGAAACATATTATGGTTATATACAGGACATATGGTAACTTGACTATCGACGTGGTTTAAAGGTCCCTTTGTTTCGGTGCAAATGGGTCAATATGACACGAGGTGGGGTAACGGAAGACCCACAGTACGGAATGACAACAGTGGATCTCAACAATCTTGCATATGCAGACGAACCATTCATCCTAGCCAATGATGTGGCACAGGTTTTCTATGTGAAGGACATGTCTACCAAGCCAAGAAAAAGAAAAGATAAGGAAGCGAATGCATCGTACGATGAGCCAAAGCGGCACATAGTTCTTTCTGGGAAGAGAAACATCGTGGGAGTGGATGACAAGACAGACAAGTCAGAAGATTATGAAAAGTTTGATGAAATTGCTCCATTCACAGTGAATATTGACCCGAGCATCCCGTTAAATGATGAAGATTTTCCATGGTTACGGTGCAAAGGGACACACGCGAAGAAAAAGTTTCACACCCAAAGATCTGGGATGTGATCGGCTTCACTAGCTATCATCACTTTCTTCTGTGTTTCGCACCCAGAGGGGAATCTCTATAATAGTTAGGGTAGTTATGTGTTTTGGCATTTGAAACGCGAAGAAATTTTATGTGCAAACAAATTCACACTAATTTCAAATAATTCAAAATTTAAACTATTCAAATTTGAAAACTACGGGCACTAACAGAAAGTTTGTAATTTTTTGTACCTAAAGAGGCTGTGTCAGCCTCCGGTCAGGCTATGACCCCACCATCACCATTTAGTGCCGGTTCGTACCACGAACCGGTAATAATGAGGTTGTGTCAGGTAAGGCTGGGGCCCCATGAGCACCTTTAGTACCGGTTCATGGATGAACCAGACGTAAGCTGTTTTTTAGTCCCACCTCACGAAGTGAGAGGGACTAGGAGCGGTTTATAAGCCCTAAGTGCAGAGACGATGAAGAAGAGGATCAATGCTCACGTTGCTTAACTTCAAGCCTTCAGGAATACGGTAGACTGCACGGAGCTATGCACAGTGCAGTTTACACTATTCCGAAAGGCTTGAAGCAAATTAACGAGCATTCCACCTCTTTTTTATTTTTAACAACTTATTACAACTCCGGACTTCATCTGTTATCGCAAAAACTAATTGCACGTCGACATTTCTTTTTTTTAAGTTATAACTCCAGACTTTGACCATCAAGTTTTGCAGAAAAGAAAAAATAGCAGAAAAGAAAGAAAAACTATAGCTGAAAAGAAAAAAACTATATAAAAAAACTACTCAAAAATAAATAGAAGAAAATAAATATAGCAGAAAAGAAAAAACTACTCAGAAATAAATAGAAGAAAAAATAAAGCAGAAAAGAAAAAAAAAATTATATTTTCTATTTTTCAATCGTTTACAAAATGACCGTGAAATTGAAAAAATCACTACAAAATGAACTCTGAAAATGTTGAATTTTGGCAAACTAGATGAAAAACTACTCACAAATAAATAGAAGAAAATAAATATAACAGAAAAGAAAAAACTATACAAAAAACTACACAAAAATAAATAGAAGAAAATAAAGTAGAAAAGAAAAAAAATATAAAAAAAATTGGGGCGCTGCCCCGTGGGCCTGATAGGCCACATGTGTGTAATTACAGGCCTTAAAGGCCCAGCAGACTCACAGGGCAGCGCGCAGAGTTCAGGCCCACAAGCCTGCTATATAGAGGAGTTTGAAGTGGTAGCCGCGGCTGGGTTTATAAACCAGTGCGGCTGCCCTTCGCCCGGCGAGGTGGGACTAAACTTTGGGGTGGCAGCGCGAGGCCTTTAGTACTGGTTGGAGCCACCA
>NC_057804.1:553436807-553452468 GCF_018294505.1 Triticum aestivum
TCGCCCCGCTGTGAGCTCTCCCCCTCTAACCCCTCTCCCTCGCCCCCGGCGGCCACCATGGGCGCCGCCCCTCCCCGAGCCCATACACACACACACACAAGCATGATGAACACACACACACACATATGTATGAATTAATGCATGTATATATTAGTATATACGTATTTTGTATGTTTAATTAGTTTAGATTATTTAGATTATTATTTTTTCACTATTATATATGTATGAATGCATGTTAGATGGATATAATTAGTGTTTAATTAGTATGGAAATTTTTTATATAATGTTGTTTTTTAGTTTTTTAATGGATGTATAGAAGTTGTGTTTTCTGTTTTTAGTGTTAGATGCTTAATTAGTATGAAATAGTATATAGATTTTTGAAATAGTAGAAATGTTAGAAATTTTAGTTATCAAAATCCAAACATTAAAAAAATGTTACTTTTTGCGGGCATATAGCTAGTATTTGTTCTCGACGATGCCCGGCCCGCATCCTTGCCGTCGACCCGTCCGCGACGACGTCCAGCCGATCCATGTCCGGGACTGGGCTCCGCCGGGCTGGCACTGGGAGGTGCTGCCTGGAGGGGCGCGCCGCTTGATGAGGAACCCGGCCCCGGGTCCCGTCGTCGACCCTGATCTCCTTTGGTGGCATTCGCGTGGGCCAGTTTCGGTGCGGAGGGACCCGGCCCCGCCGGAGGTGGTACGTCGCCGTGTCAGGGAGGAGGACGAGCACGTCCATCGCTACATGGTTGCGTTAGAGGGCGGCAGGTTCTCCAATACCTGGCAGTATCTTCGGGGAACTCACTTCAGCTATGATCCTGTGAGGGTTCCTTCTCTTTGGGTGTCCACCGCCCGCGCCGCAGGAACCGCGAGTGTCCTAGATTCTTCTGTAGTATTCGATCTTTAATTAGCTAGCCAGTGATGTACTATTCAATATTATATATTATTCGAGACGATGTATTCGAGATTATATATATTATTCTAGACGAAGTATTCGAGATTATATCTATTATTCGAGACGATGTAATTTGAATACTAAATTGTTTTATATTTCTTTGGGATTAGTTAAATAAAAGCTATGGCAGACAATACCGACAGAGAGGGAGAACAGATCATGTTCAATACGATACGCAGGCCAGATGATGATCAGAATGAAGAAGATTATGACGGTTCCGAATTTCTAAACAACACCGGAGAGGGTGATATGATATTCGATCGCGACGACCGAATTGATGAAGTCATGAACTACGATTATGACAATGACAAAGAACATGTTGATCCTAAAACAACAAAGACCGGCGAGGTATATATATTTATATAAGCAGGTATCTGGTGATCATCACATGTTTTAAATGACTTGAAGATATATTAACGAATCGATCTTTGTTCTTTCAGCCATCCGGATCGAGCAAATGTTCAGGCAAAAGGACGAAACGAGGCCCGAACAAAAAGTTGAAGGAGGGCATAAAGTACAATATCGAGGCAGTCAGACCTAATGGCGAACCATTAGCGCCTAAGAAGATTGCGGACAAGTTCGTTCGTCAGTGCGGAGTTCTTGTGAAGGACCAACTCCCGATCTCCCTTCAAGAATGGAGAGAGCCAGCAAAAGACAAAAGACAAAAAGGCAAAGAGGACGCTGCACCACGTCCAGATGTTACTTTTGTCGACAAGAATCAAAAAGATCTGCTTTGGGATACTCTCATGGAACATTTCACCCTACCAGATCATTTCACAGAAGCAGATGTGCAGAAAGTCAAGGACGCTGCTCTTAGGAAGATGGCGGTTGCATTCAAGAACCACAAGAATCGTGAATGGGACAAGTACGTCAAGGGAGGAAGGAAGACTCCAGTATTCGAGGGAACACTAGAGAACCAACGTGGTCATTGGGACGATTTCGTGAAATTCAAGGATTCGGAATTAGCTAAGGAACGGTCGAGAATAAACAAGAAGAATGCCGAAAAAAGGATAAGTTCCATAAGCTGGGGCCAGGTGGCTATGCGGTGGCAATGCCTAAGTGGGATAAGTCTGAGAAAGAGATGGAGGATGCAGGTGTCACTCCGGTTACTAAGAGCTGGCCCCCCAGGTGCAGGACTTGGTTCTATGCGCATGGGGGGGAGTTGGACCCGAAGACATGCAATGTTTCAACGAAGGCAAGTCTGAAGGGAGCCGACGATGCGATACTTGTTGCAATAGAAGAGGCACGATCAGGGGTGTTCCAGCCCAACAGAGAGAACGACGAGCTTACGCGTGCCCTGGGAAATCCTGAACACCCGGGAAGAACACGAGGCATGGGCGCTATTCCATGGTATGAGGGGTTTTCAGACTGGAACACCGACTACAGAACCCGTGCGAGAAAGAAGATTGCGGAGGAGAAGAAGAGGAAGATGGAGGACGAGCAGAGGAAGCGGGACTATGAACGCCTTCAAGGCCTAGAAGCAAGTCAAGCGGAATTGGCAGTCAAATTCCAGCGGCAGCAGGAGCAGATCGACTCACTTACCCATCAAAGGGGGTCTCAGCAGCTACAGCTTCTAGCGGATGATCCAGCATTGGATAGCACCGCCCCATCCATGGTGAGAAGCAGCGCGGGTTCCGCCCCGGACGATGCAATGCTGGGTAGATACCCCGTGGATGACATCACGGAGAACACTAACTGCGAGCTACACGTCAAAATAGCAAACATATCCATGAAGGTGGCGGACGCCGTTGCTTTTACAAATCCCCCCGAGGAAACCTTCCATTGCAACCCGATTCCAGCGGGCTATGCTCATGTCTTGGTTGATGAGGTGGTGGACCCACCATATTCGGAGCTACAGCTTGACATTCCTGGAGGTGACGACGAGCGCTTTCTCGGAGAGGCCAAACATCGTATCATCCTATGGAAAAAGGATTGCATCATCTTTCGAAGGCCACCGACACCGCGTCAGCCGACTCCTCGTCAAAGTCCGCCACCGAGTCAGCAGTCTCCCGCTCCTGCAAGTCCACCAAGTCCGGCAAAGTGTCAGGCCACTCCTCCTCCAAGTCCGGCAAAGTGTCAGGCCACTCCTCCTCCTCCAAGTCCGCCACAGCGTCAGACGTCCACTCCTCCTCCAAGTCCGGCACAACCTCAGGCCACTCCTCCTCCAAGTCCAGCACAGCTTCAGGCGGCCACTCCTCCTCGTCCAACTCAGCCCCGTCAGCCATCTCCGCCGCCTCAGCAATCGCAGAAGAGACACCCCGCAGCTATGGTGCGTAGCGGTACGAGTCAAGGTAGTATAGGAAGTACAGGCGGAGGCAAGCGATATAAATATGGTCCAAGCCTCATGCCTCTTCCGCAGAGGGCTTATGACAGGTCTGAGGAGGAAATCGCAGCCATATCGAAGGCCGAGGTGGAAGCCCATTTTGCACCGAAACCGCCACCGCCGCCAAGGGAGAAAGTGCCTGAGGAAACGATTGACCACTTCATTCGTATGGCTCAAGCACCAGCTCCCAAGCCTGTTGACACAGACTATGAGCGCCACATCAGGAAGTTAAATCGAGCACGTCTACGTAAGGAGGCGAGCTCGGGATCGAGCAAACAAGAAGCAGCTGTCAAAAATGCGGGAAAACCGTTCCCCAGCTGGGAGAACAGGCGGCGCAAGCGATCCCCTCACTTGTTGTGCCAACAACACGTGACAGTATGCGCGCCCAATATTATTGTGGGCAAACAGTTTACGTTCCTGAGGTGGGCAATGTGGTAATAACGGAGGAGCATATAATGCAGGCTGAAGTTCTCAAAATCACTGTTGGACAACTCCTCGAGATCGAGCCCATGCCTGTGCTTAGAGAGGATGAAATAAAACGGAAATATGTCCAGGGCCAACCTTTGGTCGAGCCAGACAAGGTCAAGAACCTCCCAATGAGAATGAATGAATTGCATCAATGGTACATGAACATTACCAAGATTTCAGATCGATTGTCCCTCATGGTGAATGTCAAGGAGGATCATTACTTCCATGAGAAAGCTCTGTCCGTTGAGTATTCTGAACTGTTTCAGTTATACAATCAAGACGCACTCGACAAATCTATCGTCAGTTGCTATTGTCTGTAAGTGATTTCTTTCTGTAATTTAAGTCTCAAGCTAGCTGTAGTGATCCTTTTGATCAATCATTACCTGTAATTATCCTCACTATATTCTTTTCGGTGGTATTATGCAGGATGAAGATGTATGAAATGAGAAAAGCTGGACGCTATGGCATTGGGTTCATTGACCCAAACACCGTTTATGAATACACATGGAGGATAAATCGACATCATCAAAAGGACGTAGAGGACAACATGCTAGAGTTCTTGAAGCGCCTCAAATACAATGAAGATATACTACTTCCTTACAACTTCCAGTGAGTCACACTGTCTTGTACTACAAATTCTCTGTTTTTGCCTACTAGCTAGCTACATGTTTTTTCTTACATATGCCCACTTAATTAAGACATGCAAACGTGTGTGCATGCAGATTTCACTGGGTCTTGTGTATCATTAAAGTTGACGAAGGAACAGTTGAAATACTGGACTCACTACTCAAAGTTAAAACTGACTATAACATCTTGTTTGGGATAGTCAGCAGGTAATTTCAATCATTATTGACTATATATCTCGGCCAATTTAGTTCGTCATTTCATGATATGAACTATTTAATAACCCCTTTATTCATTTTCTTTGTCGGCGGGCAGGGCTTGTGTCACACCCTAGCTAGTCATGCATTAGAGTGTGTGCATCATGTTTAAAATTCCATTTAACTTGAAATGGGGATTTGTGAAACCCTCAGAATCATTTTGAAAATGACCCAAATAAAAATTTCTCCAAAAAGGTCCTAGAAAATGCTCATGTTGCTCTCTGAAAATATTGGACAAAGATAAAAATCAAACCAATATTTTTAGTGGCTCATGGACATTTATTTTGGGCATTTGGAATTAATGCATAAATATTTGCATTGGAAATATATTTCTATATATATGAAATATGGTCCAAATATTATGCCATTTCTAAAGGAGCTCTGGAATAATATATCTAGCCCCTGCAAAAATTGGCATAAGTTAAATAAATGATTTAATATATTATTTAAATCAAAACAAATGTCAGAAATTAGAAAACAGAAAAAAAATAAAAGGGAGAAACTTACCTGGGCTCCTCCCTGTGCAGCCCAGCCAGCTGGCCGGCCCAGCCAGCAGGCGGCCCAGCCCACCTCCCTCCTCTGTCGTCTTCGTCCCGACAGAGGGAGGGGAGTGTGGCCGTCGCGCGCGCGCCACCGCGCCACGCCACCTCTCTCCCTGCCTGCCTGCCCTCCCCTCCTCGCCTCGGTGCCCCTGGACGACGCCACGCCTCTCCCCCTGCTCTCTCTCACTCTCCCCCGGCTCTCCCCTCCTCTCCCTCGCTCTCTCTCTCACACGGCCGAACACCACCGTCGCCGCCGTTCGCCATAGCAGCCATCTCCGGCCACCCCTCGCTCCCCCGACTAGCTCAGAAGCTCCGCCACAACCCCCTCTTCCTCCCCACCGCTCCACGGGCCTCCGGAAGCCCTGCATCGCCGCCACGTCGCCGTTCCCCTCTTCGGGCTCCGACCACCGTCGCCGTCGATTCACCGTCTCCAGCGCGTCTCCGAGCCCGCTTCGACGCCCACTGCAACCGCGGTGAGCTACGCCACCGTTTCCCCCTCTCCTCCCCCTCGTTCCCTCACCGTAGCCTCCTCCCCACCATGGCCGAACCTCCGCCGTCGCCGAGCTCGCCGTCGACGCAGCTCCGGTGACCATTTGGTCACCCCGGCGAGTCCAACGAGTTCGTAAGACCCCGTAGAGCATCCCTAGCGCCTCGCTTCGCTCGCCTTCGAGCTCCAACCCCGTTCCCGTGCACGACCGAACCCCGGCGGCCGCAGCCGAGCTCGCCGCCGTCGATTCCGGCCACCTCCGGCACGACCACCACCACCGTTCGACGCGCGGGAGCAAGAGCTCTCCGACGAGCCCAAGCACGGCCTCTCCCGTGCCCTATAGCGCGATTCCGCATCGCGCCGCCGTCTCGGGCCTCGCCGGCGTCACGTCGTCGGTGGGTTTGACCCACCTTGACCACGGCAGGACCCCCCTGAGTCCCTGACAGGTGGGCCCAGCCCTGTAGCTAATTAGGATTAGCGCTAACCACTGTAGTTAACCCCCTGACACTGACCAGTGGGCCCCAGCGCCACTAATTAGTAATTAGGATTAATTTAACCCTGTTTAACCCCCCTGTCACTGACGTGTGGACCCCACACGTCAGGTTTGACTTCAGCCAGCCGCAGTTGACCACTGACGTCATGCTGACGTCATGCTGGCGCAATAATTGTATTTCTGGATTTAATTTAAATCAGGAAATTCCAGAATATAATTTAAACTTCAAAAATTCATAACTTTTATTCTGTAACTCCAAATTGGACAAATTATATATGAAAAATGATCAGAAAAATCCAATCTATCCATCTGTACCATTTTCATGCATGATTAAACAAGTTAAATTGATGTTTTAAGCAGAACAAGGAAAAGCACTTTAAAAGGCCATATTTGAATTTGAAATTTGAATCCTTGATTCAAATTTGCTCAAACCCTTCTGGTTTTAGTTGCATTAGCCCAACACACTCATATTGCCATGTTTCATGCATGCATCATATTGTTGCACATTGTTTGGTGATGGTTGTGTATCGGTGTCCTTTGCGACAGGTTCTGCCTCCGAGGAATACCGTGATTACCCTAACGAAGAACCGTATCAGTGCATCGAACCATCAGGCAAGCAACCAACCATTTGATCATGTCGATACAATCCCATGTTCTCGCTCCTGCTCTCTTTTACTGCATTAAGACAACGCGATTCAAACTGCTGTGTGCTACGGTAGTTGAACCCATTTCCTCTGCATGACCTGTCATTGCCACAGTAACTAGATGAAACACACTAGCATGTGTAGGAGTTGATTGAGCCATATGTATGTGTTGTTCCTACCTTGCTATGCCTGCTATGCTTAGAGTCGTGTCAGGTCTGGTTCATCTGGGTGATGGGCTAGAGTGAAATGATTATGTCGGTAATGAGAGTGGTGTGGTGAACACGATTTGGTAAAGGTATCGATGAGAGGCCATGTAGGAGTACATGGTGGGTTGTTTCATTGAAGCCGACCTTAAGCACTGAGATCTGTATGCGTGATTTAAGATACAGCTACTACCATGCATTGGGCCCTGAAATATGACCCCGCTCGACTTCTTATTCACCCTAGCTCTCTGTCCAGGAGTTGCAAGTAGTTTCTGGTGTTTGTAGCCTACTGGAGGCCGTGGACAGCGCTGACCGTAGGGGTGGGCTGTGATGCGGTAGGTACGTGGCCGGGTGTACCGAATACCCGTTAGGTATCTCGGGAACCCTGTTCACATCATTCGGGGCCGTATGGGAAACCTCGGCCGGACTCCCTGCGGATGGAACCTGAATAGGCGATAAACCTGGACTAGAGGCTTAAGTATTTAGGTAGGTCGTGGTCTACACCCACGTCGGCTTTCGCTTGAAGTCTGCCGAGCACATGTCGTGTGCAGACGCTAAGTGGTGGAAACATGTATGAAGAAGTACACCCCTGCAGGGTTATCATGATCTATTCGAATAGCCGCGTCCGCGGTGAAGGACTACTTGGTTGCCTATACAGTTCATAGACAAGTAAATGGAAACTGTTAAAAGCCTCAAGATAAGTGTGAGTGCCGAGGATGGCTCTTCCGTAGGAAGACGGAGGTGGATCCTCGGTAGTGTATTGAAGTGGTGAGTAGTGGACTCGTGTGCGCAAAACCATTTCAAGTTGGAGTATCGTAGGATAGTCTAGCCAAGAGTCAAAGCTGGCTTGCTGCAATAACTCCACCAACCCTTCTTGATACTATGCATGTATGTAGGATCTGACGTAAGTCTTGCTGAGTACCTTTGTACTCATGTTGCTATAATTTACATTTTTACAGAAGACGCTGCAACCCCTTCTGATGGGTTCTATGTAGACGTTGACATCAACGAGTAGGCTAAAGACCCAGGTGGTGACCCTGAGCTTGTGAAGGACCACGTAGTATAGCCAGGCTTTCGAAGCCTCTTTTATTTTACTAGTTGTCTGTACTCAGACAAGTTACTTCCGCTGCTGGTTTGTAAGACTGTATGACTTGTATGTTGGGTCATGAGACCCGTACCTTTGTGTATGTTATGTATGGCTCCCTGAGCCTTAAATAAAGTACTTGTGTCGTAGAGTCATGTTGTGATGCTTCGTTGTATTTGCACATATCGAGCATATTGTGTGTATGATTGAAATGCTTGGTATGTGTGGGATCTGACCATCTAGTTGTTTATCTTTAGTAGCCTCTCTTACCGGGAAAAGTCTCCTAGTGTTACCGCTGAGCCATGGTAGCTTGCTACTGCTCTGGAACACTTAGGCTGGCCGGCATGTGTCCTTCTTCGTTCCTGTGTCTGTCCCTTCGGGGAAATGTCACGCTTTGAGTACCGGAGTCCTGTTAGCCCGCTACAGCCCGGTCTACCGGAGTCCTGCTAGCCCAGTGCTACAGCCCGGACCCACTTGCTGATGACCGACACGTTCGAAGCTGGGTCATGGATGCCTGTCCCTGTAAGTCTGTGCCACTTTGGGTTTACGACTAGTCATGTCAGCCCGGGCTCTTTATCATATGGATGCTAGCGACACTATCATATACGTGAGCCAAAAGGCCCAAACGGTCCCGGGCAAAGGTAAGGCGACACCCATGGGGATACCGTGCGTGAGGTCGCAAAGTGATATGAGGTGTTACCGGCTAGATCGATGTGAGATCGAGTCGGGGTCCTGACAGCGTTGGCATCAGAGCCGGACTGCCTGTAGGTTCTCCAAGCCAAACTGGTCGATGTTGAGTCTAGAAATTCTTTAGTTATATGTAGGGGAATTGTTTGTGGGATGGAACGTAAGGCTCTTTTTACTCCTTTATCCTATGACATTCTGATCTGAGTCAGTCCATTCTTCCACCGGGGGATAAGGAATTAGGATCTGTTCTCTCTATCAGGATCACGTGTTACTAATCAGTAGTACCTTATAAGTTTGATGGATACAAGCCTAGTTCAGTTCTACTACCACATTATGTTGCTAGAATGGATTCAGAACTTTGATATGATGATGTTGAGTGTGTACGAAATCCTTTGTCAAATGTCTCAAAATCCTTCTTGAGCATTTACAGCTGTTATGTTGCCGAAATTTTGCTAGAAATTCTAATGCCCTTGCATTATGATTGTGCTTTCAGATGGCCACTCGCGACCTCAATCAAGTGGTTCGCCTGACTCGATGCCTAGATGTACCCGGCCATACTGCCAAGTTGGTCAGGGTAATGACTGAGGCTGGATACCGCTGGTATCCCGAGTACACGGTCGAAGAGCAATTCCGAGACTTTAATCAAAGCCAGTATCTCTGCACTGTCAGGATATTTCCATCTTATCCTGGATCCACCGAGCCTCTTCACTGCTCCTATGGACTCGGGGTTACTATTGAGATGGCTGTGCAGGACGCCGCCTACTCTATGATGACCATTATGCGAGTAAGATCTGGTTTATTTCGGGACTCTGATTTCCGGTATATGCCAGGATCACTTCCGGGAGCACAAGGGTATCTCCAGGCTATCTATACTGACCCCACTCAGGAGGATTCACGGACTCGCACCACTGCTGAGATGCTCGAGGATAAGGACCGTGAAAATCGGGCCTTAAGGTTAGAGCTCTTCAATACCCGTGCTGACCACTGGGCCACTTTGACTCGGTTCGCCCCGGCGGTGCAAGCTGGATATTCAGATATGCGAGATCTCTATCCTGTGAGATCTGCTCTGCCAGACGTGATGGTTTGGCGTGATGTAGGAGGCATCACCCCACCTCGCGGTCCCCGCAGACCACCGTTTGTTGGTCCACGACCTCATCCTAGCCCCTATGGTCCACAAACTCCGCAAGATCGTCTGTTTCCGGATGATCATGTTGAGCTTCCAGGCTATGGAGGTGACTTCTACGAGGACTACTACGGATCGGTCTGAGTTAGTGATAGTATCACTAGTTCGCACTAGCTGTGTCGTCTATCGTCCCGCGTGACTCGTGGGATATGACCTAGTTTGTACTCCTTCCGGAGGTGTAGAAAAATAATGTATAGGAGCTTGGGATGCCTCCGATGAGATGTAATCCTCTTTTCACCGAAATAGTACTTTGTTTGGTCTTGTACTAAACCCTGTATGGTGTGTATGACGATGGAATAAAGCAGCAGTTTCTATATCTACCATGTCATACGGATGATCATCTTGCATTCCGAGTTATTCCTTACATTTTGTATCCTATGTCGGAATCTTATCATCCTGACTAAATCATTGTCTTGTTTACCTAGGATGGTCAACACGCGCGCTAACCCTGCTTCTCAAGAGCAGGCCGAAGGCAGTGAAGGCAGAAATGAAAATCTGCCTCATCCTCCTTCCCTAGCCGAGGTTATGATGGAAGCTGAGAGAAACAAGCGGGAGACCAACCGTTTGTTGGAGCGTATTGAACAGAACACAGCCCACCATCAGAGGACTAACGTGGTGTCACTCAGTGATTTTATCAAATTACATCCACCCACGTTCCACCACTCCGTCGAGCCTCTCGACGCTGATGACTGGCTTCGCAGTATCACTCATAAACTGTGTTCCGCACTGGTAGCGGAGGCTGACAAGGTCACCTTTGCTGCATATCATCTTGAAGGCCCCGCCAGTCTATGGTGGGAGAATTATGGAGCTATGCGCCCAGCGGGCCATGTCACTACTTGGGCTGAGTTCAGTGAGGCTTTCCGTGAACATCACATTCCGGAGGGTCTCATGGACCGTAAACGTGAAGAATTTTGCAGTTTCACCCAAGGCCGACTTTCTGTGGATGCCTATAGCAGGGAGTTTGGTAATCTCGCCCGATATGCAACTGAGGAAGTGTCTACTGACGCCAAGAAGCAAGCAAGGTTCCGTAAGGGCCTTAGTCCTGAGCTTCGCCGTGACCTCCGTCTGCATGAGTGCACATCTTTTCAGAGACTTGTCAACAAAGCCATCAGTGCTGAAACTGGTCAGACTGACTATGATGCAACACGCAAGCATGGCCGTGACATGGGTTCCTCATCCGGTGCTGGTCCTCAGAAGCGCCGCGTGTGGGTACCCAACACCGCCCTGCCACCCAGGTTCACACCGAGGCCATCCTTCCAGGCGCCTCGCCCCGTTCAACAGTCTGCTCCAGCCAAGCCCTATGGGGGTCCAACTAACAATGCTCCTCCACGTACCAGTTCCGTGACTTGTTTCAAGTGTGGGGAATCTGGTCACTATATGCGTGAGTGTCCCCAGACCAACCCCAATCAATCTGCTAAACCCGTTGGCCGTGGCAAGCCGACAGGAAAAATATTCCACGCCAAGCCGGTTACCGCTTCACGTGGTCATGTCAACTGTATCTCTGCCGAAGAAGCTCAAGAGGATCCCAACGTCGTTCTCGGTATGCTTCTTGTTAACTGCCACCCGGCATCTGTTCTTTTCAATACAGGAGCCTCTCATTCTTTTATATCCGAAAGTTATGCTCGTTTGCATAACGTTGCATTCTGTGACATGCCATCCACTATGGAAATTTCTACCCCTGGTTCTAGATGGCAGACCTCTAGGGTAAGTTATGGAAATGAAATCCAAGTCGACAAACTTGTTTTCCTCGCGTCTTTGATAGCCCTTAAATCTTCAAATATTAATATCATTCTGGGTATGGACTGGATGTCGGCTCATCATGCCCAAATCGATTGCTTCTCTAGAACTGTTCAACTCACCCATCCTTCGGGAAAGATAGTCAATGTCTTGACCCGAATAGCCAAGCGACAATTATATTCTCTTAACGCCAGCCCTTTGCCAGACCTTGAGGACGTTCCGGTAGTCCGTGACTTCCCGGATGTCTTTCCAGAGGAATTGCCAGGTGTTCCACCTGACAGGGATGTGGAGTTTGTAATAGACCTCATTCCAGGAACCGTTCCGATTGCTAGAAGACCTTATAAGATGGCACCCCTAGAACTAGCCGAGCTTAAGAAACAACTCGATGAGTCCTTGAAAAAGGGTTTCATCCGACCTAGCTCTTCTCCGTGGGCTTGCCCCGTCCTATTCGTCAAGAAGAAGGATGGTACAGACCGGATGGTTGTAGATTACCGACCTGTCAATTTGGTCACAATCAAGAACAAATATCCGCTTCCCAGGATCAACGACCTGTACGATCAGCTCGCTAGATCCTCAGTCTTCTCCAAGATGGATTTGAGGTTGGGCTACCATCAAATCAAAATCAGAAACGGGGACATTCCTAAAACGGCCTTTGTTACTCGTTATGGCCAATACGAGTACACCGTCATGTCCTTCGGTTTAACCAACGCTCCAGCCACCTTTTCTCGGTTAATGAACTCAATCTTCATGGAGTATTTGGATAAATTCGTCGTGGTTTACCTCGATGATATACTCATCTACTCCAAGAACGAGGAAGAACATTCCGAACATCTAAGGCTAGTGTTGCAGAAACTTCGAGAGCATCGCCTTTATGCCAAATTTTCTAAATGTGAATTCTGGTTGTCAGAAGTGACCTATCTGGGTCATGTAATATCTGGTAAAGGTATTGCTGTTAACCCTGAGCGAGTTCAAGCCGTCCTTAATTGGACTCCACCTGAATCGGTCAAGCAAGTTCGGAGCTTTCTGGGCTTAGCAAGCTATTGTCGTCGCTTTGTCGAGAACTTTTCCAAGGTTGCCAAACCTCTAACCGAACTCCTCAAGAAAGATAAAAAGTTCGAATGGACTCCACAATGTGAGCACAGCTTTCAGGAACTGAAAAGACGCCTGACTTCTGCTCCCGTACTGGTACCGCCAGACTTCTCCAAGGACTTTGTTATCTACTGCGACGCCTCGCGACAAGGACTAGGTTGCATTCTCATGCAAGATCGACACGTAATTGCCTACGCTTCACGGCAATTGCACCCACATGAGGAGAATTATCCTACTCATGATCTAGAGCTTGCAGCCGTAGTCTATGCACTTAAGACCTGGCGACATTACCTCCTCGATAATCGTTGCGAAATATTCACTGATCACCAAAGTCTGAAGTAAATCTTCACCCAACCGGATTTGAATCTCAGGCAAAGACGTTGGGTCGAGTTGATCACAGATTTCGACTTAGGAATAACCTACACCCCAGGGAAAGCCAACGTCATGGCTGATGCGCTAAGTCGTAAATCTTATTGTAACAATCTGATGTTACAACAAAGTCAACCGCTTCTCCATGAGGAATTTCGGAAGCTTAATCTTCACATTGTTCCTCAAGGATTTCTTTCCACCTTGGTGGCGAAACCTACTCTTACGGATCAAATCATTGCTGCCCAGAAGCGAGATAAGGGAATAGCTAAAATCAAAGAGAACATTGCTAGCGGAGGTGCTAGTTGTTTCTCCACAAATGATCATGGTGTTGTGTACTTTGAGAACCGTCTAGTGGTTCCCAAGAACCAGCATCTACGGCAGTTGATCCTTAAGGAGGCTCATGAATCTCCTCTCACCATTCATCCCGGTAGTACTAAGATGTATCAGGACCTACGCCAGAGGTTCTGGTGGACTAGGATGAAGAGAGAAATTGCTCAGTATATTGCTAATTGCGACGTCTGTCGTCGTGTAAAAGCAGAGCACCAACGGCCTGCTGGCACCCTTCAACCCTTAGCTATTCCTGAATGGAAATGGGATAAAATTGGTATGGATTTCATTACCAGTTTTCCCAGGACCAAGAGAGGGAATAATGTTATCTTCGTCGTTGTCGATCGTCTTTCCAAAGTAGCCCATTTCCTACCTGTTCGTGAGAGTATAACCGCTAGTCAGCTGGCAGACTTATACATCTCCCGAATAGTGTCTCTCCATGGTGTTCCTTTGGAAATTAACTCGGATCGAGGAAGTCTTTTCACCTCTCGATTTTGGGAAAGTTTCCAAAATACTATGGGAACTCGTCTCTCCTTTAGC
Organism: Triticum aestivum; assembly: GCF_018294505.1. Taxonomy (NCBI): domain Eukaryota; kingdom Viridiplantae; phylum Streptophyta; class Magnoliopsida; order Poales; family Poaceae; genus Triticum; species Triticum aestivum. The sequence goes on from NC_057804.1 coordinate 553,450,817, forward strand.
ACCGCTTTCCACCCTCAGTCGAGTGGTCAAGTGGAACGCGTCAACCAGATTCTAGAAGACATGCTTCGAGCCTCTGTTATCTCATTCAGAATGGATTGGGAGAAGTGTCTTCCATTTGCCGAATTCGCTTATAACAACAGCTATCAATCTAGCTTGGGTAAAGCCCCTTTTGAAGTTCTCTATGGACGACGGTGTCAAACACCCCTTAACTGGTCAGAGACCGGGGAAAGACAATTCTTTGGCCCGGATATGATTCAGGAAGCAGAAGAACAAGTTCGCATCGTTCGTGAAAAGTTGAAAACAGCCCAATCTCGTCAAAAGAGTCAATATGACCGAAAACATAAGGCTATGACTTTCGAGGTTGACGAGAAGGCTTATCTTCGGGTCACCCCTCTGAAGGGAACCCATCGTTTCGGTATCAAAGGCAAATTGGCTCCTCGTTACATTGGACCTTTTCGCATTCTCGCCAAACGAGGAGAAGTTGCCTACCAGTTGGAACTACCTCCGCATCTCTCAAGAGTCCACGATGTCTTCCACGTTTCTCAACTCAGGCGTTGCTTCTCGGATCCTATCCGTGAAGTGGACCACGAAACGCTTGATCTCCAGGATAATCTTACATATCGAGAGTACCCCATTCGTATCCTCGATCAGGCTGAGCGTACCACTCGACGCCAGAACATCAAGTTCCTCAAAGTACAATGGTCGCACCATTCTGAGGATGAAGCAACTTGGGAAAGGGAGGATCGTCTTCGACTCGAGTGCCCCGCCTTCTTTCCGGAGGAACCCAAATCTCGGGACGAGATTCTTTTGAGTGGGGGTGAGTTGTCACACCCTAGCTAGTCATGCATTAGAGTGTGTGCATCATGTTTAAAATTCCATTTAACTTGAAATGGGGATTTGTGAAACCCTCAGAATCATTTTGAAAATGACCCAAATAAAAATTTCTCCAAAAAGGTCCAAGAAAATGCTCATGTTGCTCTCTGAAAATATTGGACAGAGATAAAAATCAAACCAATATTTTTAGTGGCTCATGGACATTTATTTTGGGCATTTGGAATTAATGCATAAATATTTGCATTGGAAATATATTTCTATATATATGAAATATGGTCCAAATATTATGCCATTTCTAAAGGAGCTCTGGAATAATATATCTAGCCCCTGCAAAAATTTGCATAAGTTAAATAAATGATTTAATATATTATTTAAATCAAAACAAATGTCAGAAATTAGAAAACAGAAAAAAAATAAAAGGGAGAAACTTACCTGGGCTCCTCCCTGTGCAGCCCAGCCAGCTGGCCGGCCCAGCCAGCAGGCGGCCCAGCCCACCTCCCTCCTCTGTCGTCTTCGTCCCGACAGAGGGAGGGGAGTGTGGCCGGCGCGCGCGCGCGCCACCGCGCCACGCCACCTCTCTCCCTGCCTGCCTGCCCTCCCCTCCTCGCCTCGGTGCCCCTGGACGACGCCACGCCTCTCCCCCTGCTCTCTCTCACTCTCCCCCGGCTCTCCCCTCCTCTCCCTCGCTCTCTCTCTCACACGGCCGAACACCACCGTCGCCACCGTTCGCCATAGCAGCCATCTCCGGCCACCCCTCGCTCCCCCGACTAGCTCAGAAGCTCCGCCACAACCCCCTCTTCCTCCCCACCGCTCCACGG
>NC_057804.1:553453105-553465755 GCF_018294505.1 Triticum aestivum
CCGTCTCCAGCGCGTCTCCGAGCCCGCTTCGACGCCCACTGCAACCGCGGTGAGCTACGCCACCGTTTCCCCCTCTCCTCCCCCTCGTTCCCTCACCGTAGCCTCCTCCCCACCATGGCCGAACCTCCGCCGTCGCCGAGCTCGCCGTCGACGCAGCTCCGGTGACCATTTGGTCACCCCGGCGAGTCCAACGAGTTCGTAAGACCCCGTAGAGCATCCCTAGCGCCTCGCTTCGCTCGCCTTCGAGCTCCAACCCCGTTCCCGTGCACGACCGAACCCCGGCGGCCGCAGCCGAGCTCGCCGCCGTCGATTCCGGCCACCTCCGGCACGACCACCACCACCGTTCGACGCGCGGGAGCAAGAGCTCTCCGACGAGCCCAAGCACGGCCTCTCCCGTGCCCTATAGCGCGATTCCGCATCGCGCCGCCGTCTCGGGCCTCGCCGGCGTCACGTCGTCGGTGGGTTTGACCCACCTTGACCACGGCAGGACACCCCTGAGTCCCTAACAGGTGGGCCCAACCCTGTAGCTAATTAGGATTAGCGCTAACCACTGTAGTTAACCCCCTGACACTGACCAGTGGGCCCCAGCGCCACTAATTAGTAATTAGGATTAATTTAACCCTGTTTAACCCCCCTGTCACTGACGTGTGGACCCCACACGTCAGGTTTGACTTCAGCCAGCCGCAGTTGACCACTGACGTCATGCTGACATCATGCTGGCGCAATAATTGTATTTCTGTATTTAATTTAAATCAGGAAATTCCAGAATATAATTTAAACTTCAAAAATTCATAACTTTTATTCTGTAACTCCAAATTGGACAAATTATATATGAAAAATGATCAGAAAAATCCAATCTATCCATCTGTACCATTTTCATGCATGATTAAACAAGTTAAATTGATGTTTTAAGCAGAACAAGGAAAAGCACTTTAAAAGGCCATATTTGAATTTGAAATTTGAATCCTTGATTCAAATTTGCTCAAACCCTTCTGGTTTTAGTTGCATTAGCCCAACACACTCATATTGCCATGTTTCATGCATGCATCATATTGTTGCACATTGTTTGGTGATGGTTGTGTATCGGTGTCCTTTGCGACAGGTTCTGCCTCCGAGGAATACCGTGATTACCCTAACGAAGAACCGTATCAGTGCATCGAACCATCAGGCAAGCAACCAACCATTTGATCATATCGATACAATCCCATGTTCTCGCTCCTGCTCTCTTTTACTGCATTAAGACAACGCGATTCAAACTGCTGTGTGCTACGGTAGTTGAACCCATTTCCTCTGCATGACCTGTCATTGCCACAGTAACTAGATGAAACCCACTAGCATGTGTAGGAGTTGATTGAGCCATATGTATGTGTTGTTCCTGCCTTGCTATGCCTGCTATGCTTAGAGTCGTGTCAGGTCTGGTTCATCTGGGTGATGGGCTAGAGTGAAATGATTATGTCGGTAATGAGAGTGGTGTGGTGAACACGATTTGGTAAAGGTATCGATGAGAGGCCATGTAGGAGTACATGGTGGGTTGTTTCATTGAAGCCGACCTTAAGCACTGAGATCTGTATGCGTGATTTAAGATACAGCTACTACCATGCATTGGGCCTTGAAATATGACCCCGCTCGACTTCTTATTCACCCTAGCTCTCTGTCCAGGAGTTGCAAGTAGTTTCTGGTGTTTGTAGCCTACTGGAGGCCGTGGACAGCGCTGATCGTAGGGGTGGGCTGTGATGCGGTAGGTACGTGGCCGGGTGTACCGAATACCCGTTAGGTATCTCGGGAACCCTGTTCACATCGTTCGGGGCCGTATGGGAAACCTCGGCCGGACTCCCTGCGGATGGAACCTGAATAGGCGATAAACCTGGACTAGAGGCTTAAGTGTTTAGGTAGGTCGTGGTCTACACCCACGTCGGCTTTTGCTTGAAGTCTGCCGAGCACATGTCGTGTGCAGACGCTAAGTGGTGGAAACATGTATGAAGAAGTACACCCCTGCAGGGTTATCATGATCTATTCGAATAGCCGCGTCCGCGGTGAAGGACTACTTGGTTGCCTATACAGTTCATAGACAAGTAAATGGAAACTGTTAAAAGCCTCAAGATAAGTGTGAGTGCCGAGGATGGCTCTTCCGTAGGAAGACGGAGGTGGATCCTCGGTAATGTATTGAAGTGGTGAGTAGTGGACTCGTGTGCGCAAAACCATTTCAAGTTGGAGTATCGTAGGATAGTCTAGCCAAGAGTCAAAGCTGGCTTGCTGCAATAACTCCACCAACCCTTCTTGATACTATGCATGTATGTAGGATCTGACGTAAGTCTTGCTGAGTACCTTTGTACTCATGTTGCTATAATTTACATTTTTACAGAAGACGCTGCAACCCCTTCTGATGGGTTCTATGTAGACGTTGACATCAACGAGTAGGCTAAAGACCCAGGTGGCGACCCTGAGCTTGTGAAGGACCACGTAGTATAGCCAGGCTTTCCAAGCCTCTTTTATTTTACTAGTTGTCTGTACTCAGACAAGTTACTTCCGCTGCTGGTTTGTAAGACTGTATGACTTGTATGTTGGGTCGTGAGACCCGTACCTTTGTGTATGTTATGTATGGCTCCCTGAGCCTTAAATAAAGTACTTGTGTCGTAGAGTCATGTTGTGATGCTTCGTTGTATTTGCACATATCGAGCATATTGTGTGTATGATTGAAATGCTTGGTATGTGTGGGATCTAACCATCTAGTTGTTTATCTTTAGTAGCCTCTCTTACCGGGAAAAGTCTCCTAGTGTTACCGCTGAGCCATGGTAGCTTGCTACTGCTCTGGAACACTTAGGCTGGCCGGCATGTGTCCTTCTTCGTTCCTGTGTCTGTCCCTTCGGGGAAATATCACGCTTTGAGTACCGGAGTCCTGTTAGCCCGCTATAGCCCGATTTACCGGAGTCCTGCTAGCCCAGTGCTACAGCCCGGACCCACTTGCTGATGACCGACACGTTCGAAGCTGGGTCATGGATGCCTGTCCCTGTAAGTCTGTGCCACTTTGGGTTTACGACTAGTCATGTTAGCCCGGGCTCTTTATCATATGGATGCTAGCGACACTATCATATACGTGAGCCAAAAGGCGCAAACGGTCCCGGGCAAAGGTAAGGCGACACCCGTGGGGATACCGTGCGTGAGGCCGCAAAGTGATATGAGGTGTTACCGGCTAGATTGATGTGAGATCGAGCCGGGGTCCTGACAGCTTGGGCAAGGTTCATCAGCGTCACGGATGGCGAATGGAAAAAAAAGCTTCAATGGTTTCGACCCAAGATAAGTAATTAAGTAGTACTAGCTAGCTAGCTAGCTGCCATCTCTTTAATTATCATGCTTGATTAATTATTATCTGATCAAATTCCATTCTCGTAAAGGCCCTGAAGCAGGTGCAGGGGACTGATATGTGTGCATTCTGCGTTTGCAAGAACATTCGCATGATGGCGTCCGAAAGGAGGAGATCTCAAAGACAAGAATGGGTACGCTTGTCAGAACACTATTCGCAATTTTTACACCATTATCGATATCTAGTCACACAACTAATACACATGCATATTGATCTCCTTCTTAACAGTTCAGAGAGGTGCGGGAGAAGCTCCTAGAAATGGAGCGCGTAGAAGCACTTCAAGAGGAAATAGCGGGATTTTTGCTCGACCAGGTCATAAATCCGAAGGGAGAATACTATTACCCGCTACCGCCCCCATGAAAACCACTTCCAATTGTCATCGTGCTCCGAAGGCACCAATTAGGCTAATGCCACTGGCTCCGAAGGCAACATGCATATGTAGGAGAAATTGTATATAGCTAGCTATACATTTGTGTATGTGTGAATTAATTAATATGGTGGTTTGTGAGACATTAATGATATATATATGCATGATTGGTTCTACTAGAAATTCTATTTATATATATATATATATATATGCATAAAGTGTACAATGTGTAGTATCGTAAAATACCATCAAACGAAAAAGAATTAAAATGGAAACACAAAATTAAATGAAAAAGAAATCATAAAACTAAAAAAACCCCAAACCTTATAGTACCGGTTGGTATTACCAACCGGTACTAAAGGGCTCCAGCCCCCCGGAGCTGGCTTGTGCCACGTGGTTGCCCTTTACCACCGGTTCATGCTGAACCGGTACTAAAGGGGGGGGGGCTTTAGTGCCCACACTTTAGTGCCGGTTATGGAACCGGCACTAAAGGGCCTTACGAACCGGTGCTATTGCCCGGTTCTGCACTAGTGTCTGGGTTGCTCCAATCCTACTAACATGAGATTTGATCTGGAACGCATCATCAAAAAAGTGGAAGGGTTGCAGGCCCTGTTCGAGCCATTCACTCAGGAGGAGATTGACCAAGTTGTCAAAGAAATGCCGTCTGATCATGCTCCTGGACCGGATGGTTTCATTGGAAGCTTCATAAAATCTTGCTGGCACATCATTAAGGAGGAGTTCTATCGACTTTGCTTTGATTTTCATGCAGGTACCTTGGACCTTGAAAGTTTGAATACTGGATTTATCACTCTCATTCATAAGACTCAATCGCCAGAGACAGCTCATGAGTACCGCCCTATAACACTATTAAACTGCTGCCTCAAACTGCCGACAAAGCTCTTGGCAAACTATCTGCAGAAAGTGGTTCTTAAAATCATTCACCAAAACCAGTACGGGTTCTTGCGGGGTAGATCGATCTAGTACTGTGTTGCGTGGGCATATGAACTCATACACCAATGCCAGGCGTCGAGACATGAGATCGCTATTCTCAAGCTCGACTTTGCGAAAGCCTTTGATACGATCGAGCATGCTCCGATGATGCAGATTATGAAGTGCATGGGCTTTGACGATCGTTGGCTGGGGTGGATTCACTGTTTGTCCTCGACTGCAAAATCCTCTGTGCTCCTTAATGGGACCCCCGGTAGGCAGTTCTTCTGTAAAAGAGGGGTGCGCCAAGGCGACCCACTGTCTCCGCTCATCTTCGTCTTGGCGGCTGATCTTCTCCAAGCAGCCATTAATGATGCATACCAGAATGGTGCGCTTGAGCTACCCATGCTAGCTCCAGATGATGACTACCCTGTGATCTAGTACGCAGATGACACGATACTCGTAATGCCACCTGATCAAGCATAAGCAGAGACGATCAAATGCATACTTCAGGACTATGCCTCCTCCATAGGGCTGCGCATCAACTTTCAAAAATCGACTCTGATGACTGTCAACATGGCTGTGAATGCAACGGAGCGCCTGGAGGAGGTTTTTGGCTACTAGGTTGGCAAGATGCCATTCACGTACCTTGGCATGCCGATGGACACTGCTAAGCCGACGATGGCTGACCTAATGTTGCTAGTTGCATTGGTCGAGCGCAGGCTATCCACTACCGCCTCGCTCCTGGACCTTGGATCAAAACTCACCTTGGTCAACTCAGTGATCACATCCTTGGCGATATACGCCATGTGCTCTATCAGATTGCCTCCGAAGATCCTAGAACATCTTGACAAGCTCAGGCGATACTATCTTTGGGCGAAAAACACAGATGATGGCCCCAAAGCAATGTCCCTGGCGGCATGGAACCTAGTCTGCCGCCCCAAGGAGAAGGGTGGTCTGGGGATAATTAACCTTCAAATTCAGAACCAAGGTTTGCTACTTAAGCAACTACATAAATTCTACAACCCTTTGGATGTGCCTTGGGTTAAATTGATTTAGTCCACCTATTATGAGGGATTGGTGCCTCATGCAAATGATCAGTGCGGATCATTCTGGTGGCGCGATATTATGCAGCTTGCACCAACTTAGAGGGGCGTCACATCGGTGGAAGTGAGAGGCAGAAGCACGATGCTGTTTTGGAAGGATTTGTGGCATAACAATATCCTCTGTGATAGCCACCCCCGACTGTTCTCCTTTGCTCTTAGTGAAGATGTCTTGGTGCAAGCGTTGCTGACAGCACCGACGCTTGGGCATAATTTCCAGCTGCCGATCTCTGCCAAAGCCAGGGATGAGTTGCAAAACCTTCAAAGCAGCATGGCCTCGATAGAATTGAGTGACACCACGGATATCTGGAGGTGCGTCTGGGGTTCGGGAGACTTTTCTTCCACAAAGTATTATGAACATTGCTTTTGAGAGGTTGTGGTGGATGATGCATTCAAATGGATCTAGAAATCAAAATGCACTAATAAATGGAGGGTTTTTGCGTGGCTACTTCTAGCGGACAGGCTGAACACTAGAAACATGCTAAAGAGGAAAGGTATGAAGCTGCGAGACGATGGATATACTTGTCTCCTCTTCGACAACCCGCTAGAAGAGACGGTGGAGCACCACTTCTTCGGATGTGCCTTTAGTAGAACGTGTTGGAGGAAGTTGGGGATCGAGTGGGCGCATGGTGGAAACAAGCTTCGGCTTCTGTATGAGGCAAGAGACAAATGGACGGGTCCCATGTTCATGGAGGTCTTTGTGATTGCATCCTAGAGCGTATGGAAAGAGCGCAACAACAAGAACTTTAGGGGTGTGTCGCCTACGGTTGATGGCTGGCTTCTGAGATTCAAAAATGACTTTGGTTTGATGAGGCATAGAGTCAGGGAGGCCTTGGTGCCATTTGTGGAGTGTTTGGTTACATCCATCTAGAGTAAAAAGCCTACCTTCCCTGTACTTTTTATATACACTCATCTCCCTCTCTCTGGTGGTGAGGACTTGTCATATCCATCCTTGATGTAGCCTCAGGGAGTTGTACAGTGTAATTGTTGAGTTAATATAAAGTCAGTGGGGGGTTGCCCTCTGATACGTCTCCAACGTATCTATAATTTTTGATTGTTCCATGCTCTTATATTACCCATTTTGGATGTTTATGGGCTTTACTTTACACTTCTATATCATTTTTGGGACTAACCTACTAACCGGAGGCCCAGCCCAAATTGCCATTTTTTTGCCTATTTCAGTGTTTCGAAGGAAAGGAATATCAAACGGAGTCCAAACGGAATGAAACCTTCGGGAGCGATCTTTTTGGAACAAACGTGATCCAGGGGACTTGGAGTGGACGTCAAGCAACAGAGGAGGCGGCCACGAGGGTGCCCAGCGCCCCCCCTGGAGGTGGGCGCGCCCCCCACCCTCATGGGCCCCTCGAGCGTCCACCGACCTACTTCTTCCTCCTATATATACCCATGTACCCCGAAAACATCGAGGAGAACCACGAAAAACTATTTCCACCGCCGTAACCTTCTGTATCCGCGAGATCCCACCTTGGAGCCTTTGTCGGCACTCCGCCGGAGGGGTAATCAACCACGGAGGGCCTCTACATCATCTCTAAGGCCCTTCTGATGAGTTGTGAGTAGTTTACCATAGACCTTTGGGTCCATAGTTATTATCTAGATGGCTTCTTCTCTCTCTTTGAATCTCAATACAAAGTTCTCCTTGATCTTCTTGGAGATCTATTCGATGTAACTCTTTTTGCGGTGTGTTTGTCGAGATCCAATGAATTTTGGGTTTATGATCAAGTTTATCTATGAGAAATATTTGAATCTCCTCTGAATTCTTTTATGTGTGATTAAGTTATCTTTGCAAGTCTATTCAAATTATCAGTTTGGTTTGGCCTACTAGATTGATCTTTCTTGCAATGGGAGAAGTGCTTAGCTTTGGGTTCAATCTTGCGGTGTCCTTTCCTAGTGACAGCAGGGGGATCAAGGCACGTATTGTACTATTGCCATCGAGGATAAAAAGATGGGGCTTATATCATATTGCATGAGTTTATCCCTCTACATCATGTCATCTTTCTTAATGCATTACTCTATTCTTTATGAACTTAATACCACTACTAGGAAAAAGCCTACTAATGGCGCACTGGTTTTGCCTACTAATGGCGCATTACCAGTGCGCCATTAGTAGCACACCACTAGTATTTTTTTACTAATGGCGCACCACTAGTGCGCCATTAGTATCTGGTATACTAATGGCGCACCAGGCAGTGCGCCATTAGTTTTGCCCATAGTGCGCCACTAGTGTCTTCTATACTAATTGCGCATCACATTGTAGTGCGCCATTAGTAACAATTTTTTTAATTTTTTTTCTTAATCTCAGGTCACTATTTCACCTATGAGATATCCAACACATATATATACAACAAGCATCCATATAACAATCAGAGCCAACACACAAGTTCCATCATATATACATACGTAGCCAACACACAAGTTCCATCATATATACATACATAGCCAACACATAGTTCCATCGTTACATATTACAAAAGTTTCACATTGTTCATCCAACACCGTTATCCATCAATTCACAAAAGTTTCACATTGATACAAAATAAAAACACAAATGGAAAAGAAGCACTCCATCCATGCAAGCTTCCGTCAATTAAATCAAATCTGCAAAATGATAAACAAGAAGTTAGAAGAAGAAAAAGAAGAAGACTAGAAGAATACTAGAAGAAGAAGAACACTAGAAGAAGAATAAGAAGAATTTTGGAAAATAAGAAGAATAAGAAGAAGACTATAAGCTTATTATGTAAACTTGATCATTTTGTGCTAACATAAGTTATTGTCAGGACCCCGACTCGATGTCACATCGATCTAGCTGGTAACACCTCATATCACTTTGCGGCCTCACGCTCGGTATCCCCACGGGTGTCGCCTTACCTTAGCCCGGGACCGTTTGCGCCTTTTGGCTCACGTATATGATAGTGTCGCTAGCATCCATATGATAAAGAGCCCGGGCTGACATGACTAGTCGTAAACCCAAAGTGGCACAGACTTACAGGGACAGGCATCCATTACCCAGCATCGAACGTGTCGGTCATCAGCGAGTGAATCCAGGCTGTAGCACTGGGCTAGCAGGACTCCGGTGAACCGGGCTGTAGCGGGCTAACAGGACTCCGGTATTCATCGCGTGACATTTCCCCGAAGGGACAGACACAGGAACGAAGAAGGACACATGCCGGCCAGCCTAAGTGTTCCAGAGCAGTAGCAAGCTACCATGGCTCAGCGGTAACACTAGGAGACATTTCCCGGTAAGAGAGGCTACTAAAGATAAACAACTAGATAGTCAGATCCCACACATACCAAGCATTTCAATCATACACACAATATGCTCAATATGTGCAAATACAACGAAGCATCACAACATGACTCTACGACACAAGTACTTTATTTAAGGCTCAGGGAGCCATACATAACATACACAAAGGTACGGGTCTCACGACCCAACATACAAGTCATACAGTCATACAAACCAGCAGCGGAAGTAACTTGTCTGAGTACAGACAACTAGTAAAATAAAAGAGGCTTGGAAAGCCTAGCTATACTACGTGGTCCATCACAAGCTCAGGGTCACCACCTGGGTCTTTAGCCTACTCGTTGATGTCAACGTCTACATAGAACCCATCAGAAGGGGTTGCAGCGTCTTCTGTAAAAATGTAGATTATAGCAACATGAGTACAAAGGTACTCAGCAAGACTTACATCAGATCCTACATACATGCATAGTATCAAGAAGGGTTGGTGGAGTTATTGCAGCAAGCCAGCTTTGACTCTTGGCTAGGCTATCCTACGATACTCCAACTTGAAATGGTTTTGCGCACACGAGTCCACTACCCACCACTTCAATACACCACCGAGGATCCACCTCTGTCTTCCTACGGAAGAGCCATCCTCGGCACTCACACTTATCTTGAGGCTTTTAGTAGTTTCCATTTACTTGTCTATGAACTGTATAGGCAACCAAGTAGTCCTTTACCGCGGACGCGGCTATTCGAATAGATCATGTTAACCCTGCAGGGGTGTACTCCTTCATACACGCTCCCACCACTTACCGTCGTTTACACGACATGTACTCGGCAACCTTCAAGCGGAAGCCCAACGTGGGTGTCGGCCACGACCTACCTAATCACCTAAGCCTCCAGTCCAGGTTTATCGCCTATCCAGGTTCCATCCGCAGGGAGTCCGGCCGAGGTTTCCCATACGGCCCCGAACGATGTGAACAGGGTTCCCGAGATACCTAATGGGTATTCGGTACACCGTGCCACGTACCTACCGCATCACAGCCCACCCCTACGGTCAGCGCTGTCCACGGCCTCCAGTAGGCTACAAACACCAGAAACTACTTGCAACTCCTGGACAGAGAGCTAGGGTGAATAAGAAGTCGAGCGGGGTCATATTTCAGGGCCCAATGCATGGTAGTAGCTGTATCTTAAATCACACATACAGATCTCAGTGCTTAATGTCGGCTTCAATGAAACAACCCACCATGTACTCCTACATGGCCTCTCATCGATACCTTTACCAAATCGTGTTCACCACACCACTCTCATTACCGACATAATCATTTCACTCTAGCCCATCACCCAGATGAACCAGACCTGACACGACTCTAAGCATAGCAGGCATAGCAAGGTAGGAACAACACATACACATGGCTCAATCAACTCCTACACATGCTAGTGGGTTTCATCTAGTTACTGTGGCAATGACAGGTCATGCAGAGGAAATGGGTTCAACTACCGTAGCACACAGCAGTTTGAATTGCGTTGTCTTAATGCAGTAAAAGAGAGCAGGAGCGAGAACATGGGATTGTATCGATATGATCAAATGGTTGGTTGCTTGCCTGATGGTTCGTTGCACGGATACGGTTCTTCGTTAGGGTAATCACGGTACTCCTCGGGGACAGATCCTGTCGCAAAGGACACCGATACACAAACATCACCAAACAATATGCAACAATATGATGCATGCATGAAACATGGCAATATGAGTGTGTTGGGCTAATGCAACTAAAACCAGATGTGTTTGAACAAATTTGAATCAAAGATTCAAATTCCAAATTCAAATATGGCCTTTTAAAGTGCTTTTCCTTGTTCTGATTAAAACATCAATTTAACTTGTTTGATCATGCATGAAAATAGTACAGATGGATAGATTGGATTTTTCTGATCATTTTTCATATATAATTTGTCCAATTTGGAATTACAGAATAAAATTTATGAATTTTTGAAGTTTAATTAATATTCTGGAATTTCCTGATTTAATTTAAATCCAGAAATATAATTACTGTGTCAGCATGACGTCAGCATGACGTCAGTGGTCAACTGTGGCTGGTTGAAGTCAAACCTGACGTGTGGGGGCCACACGTCAGTGACAGGGGGGGTTAAACAGATTTAAATTAATCCTAATTACTTAATTAGTGGCACTGGGGCCCACTGTCAGTGTCAGGGGGGGTTGACTAACAGTAGTTAGCGCTAACCTAACCACCTGGCCGACAGGGCCCACGCGTCAGTGACCCTGGGGGGTCAAACCCCAGGTCGGTCAAGTCAAACCCCACCGGCGACATGACGCCGGCGAGATCCGAGACGGCGGCGAGAGTGCTTTTTGCCATTCCGGCGACCAAATGGACGGCGGAAGGCATCTACGTGTTGCTGAGGCTGAGCCGCGTCTATTGGTGGTGGTGGTTGGGCTCGAGGTGGCCGGAGTTGACGGCGGCGAGCTCGGCTGCGGTGGCCGGAGTTCGGGTGCGGTCGGGATCAGTGTTGCAGGGGGTTTGGGGAGGCGTTGGTGCGTTCTACGTGCTCCTCGTGATGTGTGGAGCACGATGGCGAGCTCGGTTGGGCGCTACGGCGACCGTGGCCACGACGGCGACATCGCCGGCGGCGTGGAGCTTTCGGTCGAGGTGGAGCTAGGGCCTAGAGGTCGGGAGAGACCAGGGAAGAAGGGGGAATCGCTCCGGGGGCTCACCGCGGTTGCAGTGGGCGTCGAAGCAGGCTCGGGGACGCGCCGGAGACGACGAATTTGACGGCGACGGTGGTCGGAGTCCGAAGAGGGGAACGGCGACGTGGCGGCGATGTAGGGCTTCCGGGGACCCGTGGAGCGGTGGGGAGGAAGAGGGAGTTGTGGCGGAGCTTCTGAGCTAATCGGGGGAGCGAGGGGTGGTCGGAGGCGGTGGCTATGGCGAACGGCGGCGACGGTCATGTTCGGCCGAGCGAGAGAGAGAGCGAGAGAGAGGAAGGAGAGAGCCAGGGAGAGTGAGAGAGAGCAGGGGGAGAGGCGTGGCGTCGTCCAGGGCGTCGAGCGAGGAGGGGAGGCCAGGCAAGCAGGCGAGCAGGTGGCGTGGCGCGGTGGCGCGCGCGCGCGCGCCGGCCACACTCCCCTCCCTCTGTCTGGACGAAGACGACAGAGGAGGGAGGTGGGCTGGGCTGGCTGGGCCAGCCAGCTGGCTGGGCCGCACAGTGGAGGAGCCCAGGTAGGTTTTTCCCCCTTTCTTTTCTGTTTTCTGTTTTTATTTAATATATCTGCAACTTTGTTGAATTAAATAAAATACCTAGACAACTCCAAAAATCACCAAACTACTCCTGGTCCATAGTTGGATTATTTCCAACATGAAACATTTTAGTTTGGAGATATTTGAGCATTTAAATATTTTATATAATTTTAAATGCCCAAATTCAAATAGTTATGATTTAATTCAAAAACCCTAGGATGGCCTAGGAAAATGTGCACCACTTTTGCAGAGGTTCTGAACCAAGACAAAAATGATGGGCATTTTAGAAGGGCATTTCAGGTTCATTGAAAATTATTTTAGTAAACCCTAGTTGGTTTCAGAGGGGACTGGGGGTTCTGTCATCCCCATTTCAGGTTTCTGCTGAAAGAGTAAACATGAT
>NC_057804.1:553465765-553489843 GCF_018294505.1 Triticum aestivum
CGCTGGGCGCATAGCTCCATAATTCTCCCACCATAGACTGGCGGGGCCTTCAAGATGATATGCGGCAAAGGTGACCTTGTCAGCCTCCGCTACCAGCGCGGAACGCAGCTTGTGAGAAATACTGCGAAGCCAGTCATCAGCGTCGAGAGGCTCGACGGAGTGGTGGAACGTGGGTGGATGCAATTTGATAAAATCACTAAGTGACACCACGTTAGCCCTCTGATGGTGTGCTGTATTCTGTTCAATACGCTCCAACAAACGGTTTGTCTCCCGCTTGTTTCTCTCAGCTTCCATCATCACCTCGGCTAGTGAAGGAGGATGAGGCAGATTTTCATTCCTGGCTTCACTGCCTTCGGCCTGCTCTTGAGAAGCAGGGTTGGCGCGCGTGTTGACCATCCTAGGTAAACAAGACAAAGATTTAGTCAGAATGATAAAATTCCGACATAGGAATACATAATGTGAGGAATAACTCGGAATGCAAGATGATCATCCGTATGACATGGTAGATACAGAAACTGCTTCTTTTATTCCATCGTCATACACACCATACAAGGTTTAGTACAAGACCAAACGAAGTACTATTACGGTGAAAAGGGATTACATCTCATCGGAGGCATTCCAAACTCCTATACATTATTTTTCTACAACTCCGGAAAGAGTACAAACTAGGTCATATCCCACGAGTCACGCGGAACGATAGATGACACAGCTAGTGCAAACTAGGGATACTACCCCTAACTCAGACCGATCCGTAGTAGTCCTCATAAAAGTCACCTCCATAGCCTGGAAGCTCAACATGTTCATCCGGAAACAGATGATCTCGCGGAGCTTGTGGACCATAGGGGCTAGGATGAGGCCTTGGACCAACAAACGGTGGCCTGCGGGGACCGCGAGGTGGGGTGATGCCTCCTACATCACGCCAAACCATCACGTCAGGCAGAGCAGATCTCACAGGATAGAGATCGCGCATATCTGAGAATCCAGCTTGCACCGCCGGTGCGAACCGAGTCAAAGTGGCCCAGTGGTCAGCACGGGTATTGAAGAGCTCTAACCTTAAGGCCCGATTTTCACGATCCTTAACCTCGAGCATCTCAGCAGTGGTGCGAGTTCGTGAATCCTCCTGAGTGGAATCAGCATAAATAGCTTGGAGATATCCTTGTGCTCCCGGAAGTGATCCTGGCATATACCGGAAATCAGAGTCCCGAAATAAACCAGATCTGACTCGCATAATGGTCATCATGGAGTAGGCGGCATCCTGCACAGCCATCTCAATAGTAACCCCGAGTCCATAGGAGCAGTGAAGAGGCTCAGTGGATCCAGGATAAGATGGAAATATCCTGACAGTGCAGAGATACTGGCTTTGATTGAAGTCCCGGAATTGCTCTTCGACCGTGTACTCAGGATACCAGCGGTATCCAGCCTCAGTCATTACCCTGACCAACTTAGCAGTATGGCCGGGTACATCTAGGCATCGAGTCAGGCGAACCACTTGATTGAGGTCGCGAGTGGCCATCTGAAAGCATAATCATAATGCAAAGGCATTAGAATTTCTAGCAAAATTTCGACAGCATAACAGCTGTAAATGCTCAAAAAGGATTTTGAGACATTTGACAAAGGATTTCGTACACACTCAACATCATCATATCAAAGTTCTGAAACCATGTTGGCAACACAATGTGGTAGTAGAACTGAACTAGGCTTGTAACCATCAAACTTATAAGGTACTACTGATTAGTAACACGTGATCCTGATAGAGAGAACAGATCCTAATTCCTTAACCCCCGGTGGAAGAATGGACTGACTCAGATCAGAAAGTCATAAGGTATAAGGAGTAAAAAGAGCCTTACGTTCCAACCCACAAACAATTCCCCTACATATAACTAAAGAATTTCTAGACTCAACATCGACCAGTTTGGCTTGGAGAACCTACAGGCAGTCCGGCTCTGATGCCAACGCTGTCAGGACCCCGACTCGATGTCACATCGATCTAGCTGGTAACACCTCATATCACTTTGCGGCCTCACGCACGGTATCCCCACGGGTGTCGTCTTACCTTTTCCCGGGACCGTTTGCGCCTTTTGGCTCACGTATATGATAGTGTCGCTAGCATCCATATGATAAAGAGCCCGGGCTGACATGACTAGTCGTAAACCCAAAGTGGCACAGACTTACAGGGACAGGCATCCATGACCCAGCTTCGAACGTGTCGGTCATCAGCAAGTGGGTCCGGGCTGTAGCACTGGGCTAGCAGGACTCCGGTAAACCGGGCTGTAGCGGGCTAACAGGACTCCGGTACTCAAAGCGTGACATTTCCTCGGAGGGACGGACACAGGAACGAAGAAGGACACATGCCGGCCAGCCTAAGTGTTCCAGAGCAGTAGCAAGCTACCATGGCTCAGCGGTAACACTAGGAGACATTTCCCGGTAAGAGAGGCTACTAAAGATAAACAACTAGATAGTCAGATCCCACACATACCAAGCATTTCAATCATACACACAATATGCTCGATATGTGCAAATACAACGAAGCATCACAACATGACTCTATGACACAAGTACTTTATTTAAGGCTCAGGGAGCCATACATAACATACACAAAGGTACGGGTCTCACGACCACACATACAAGTCATACAGTCATACAAACCAGCAGCGGAAGTAACTTGTCTGAGTACAGACAACTAGTAAAATAAAAGAGGCTTGGAAAGCCTAGCTATACTATGTGGTCCTTCACAAGCTCAGGGTCACCACCTGGGTCTTTAGCCTACTCGTTGATGTCAACGTCTACATAGAACCCATCAGAAGGGGTTGCAGCGTCTTCTGTAAAAATGTAGATTATAGCAACATGAGTACAAAGGTACTCAGCAAGACTTACATCAGATCCTACATACATGCATAGTATCAAGAAGGGTTGGTGGAGTTATTGCAGCAAGCCAGCTTTGACTCTTGGCTAGGCTAACCTACGATACTCCAACTTGAAATGGTTTTGCGCACACGAGTCCACTACTCACCACTTCAATACACTACCGAGGATCCACCTCCGTCTTCCTACAGAAGAGCCATCCTCGGCACTCACACTTATCTTGAGGCTTTTAGTAGTTTCCATTTACTTGTCTATGAACTGTATAGGCAACCAAGTAGTCCTTTACCGCGGACGCGGCTATTCGAATAGATCATGTTAACCCTGCAGGGGTGTACTCCTTCATACACGCTCTCACCACTTACCGTCGCTTACACGACATGTACTCGGCAACCTTCAAGCGGAAGCCCAACGTGGGTGTCGGCCACGACCTACCTAATCACCTAAGCCTCCAGTCCGGGTTTATCGCCTATTCAGGTTCCATCCGCAGGGAGTCCGGCCGAGGTTTCCCATACGGCCCCGAACGATGTGAACAGGGTTCCCGAGATACCTAACGGGTATTCGGTACACCGTGCCACGTACCTACCGCATCACAGCCCACCCCTACGGTCAGCACTGTCCACGGCCTCCAGTAGGCTACAAACACCAGAAACTACTTGCAACTCCTGGACGGAGAACTAGGGTGAATAAGAAGCCGAGAGGGTCCATTGGTTTCGGGCCCAATGCATGGTAGTAGCTGATTCTTAAATCACACATACAGATCTCAGTGCTTAAGGTCGGCTTCAATGAAACAACCCACCATGTACTCCTACATGGCCTCTCATCGATACCTTTACCAAATCGTGTTCACCACACCACTCTCATTACCGACATAATCATTTCACTCTAGCCCATCACCCAGATGAACCAGACCTGACACGACTCTAAGCATAGAAGGCATAGCAAGGTAGGAACAACACATACATAGGGCTCAATCAACTCCTACACATGCTAGTGGGTTTCATCTAGTTACTGTGGCAATGACAGGTCATGCAGAGGAAATGGGTTCAACTACCGTAGCACACAGCAGTTTGAATCGCGTTGTCTTAATGCAGTAAAAGAGAGCAGGAGCGAGAACATGGGATTGTATCGATATGATCAAATGGTTGGTTGCTTGCCTGATGGTTCGATGCACTGATACGGTTCTTCGTTAGGGTAATCGCGGTACTCCTCGGAGGCAGAACCTGTCGCAAAGGACACCGACACACAACCATCACCAAACAATGTGCAACAATATGATGCATGCATGAAACATAGCAATACGAGTGTGTTGGGCTAATGCAACTAAAACCAGAAGGGTTTGAACAAATTTGAATCAAGGATTCAAATTTCAAATTCAAATATGGCCTTTTAAAGTGCTTTTCCTTGTTCTGCTTGAAACATCAATTTAACTTGTTTGATCATGCATGAAAATAGTACAGATGGATAGATTGGATTTTTCTGATCATTTTTCATATATAATTTGTCCAATTTGGAGTTACAGAATAAAAGTTATGAATTTTTGAAGTTTAAATAATTTTCTGGAATTTCCTGATTTAATTTAAATCCAGAAATATAATTATTGCGCCAGCATGACGTCAGCATGACGTCAGTGGTCAACTGTGGCTGGCTGAGGTCAAACCTGACGTGTGGGGCCCACACGTCAGTGACAGGGGGTTAAACAGGGTTAAATTAATCCTAATTACTAATTAGTGGCGCTGGGGCCCACTAGTCAGTGTCAGGGGTTAACTAACAGTGGTTAGCGCTAATCCTAATTAGCTACAGGGCTGGGCCCACCTGTCAGGGACTCAGGGGGGTTCCTGTCGTGGTCAAAGTGGGTCAAACCCACCGGCGACGTGACGCCGGCGAGGCCCGAGACGGCGGCGCGATGCGGGATCGCGCTACAGGGCACGGGCGAGGCCGTTCTTGGGCCCGTTGGAGAGCTCTTGCTCCCGCGCGTCGAACGGTGGTGGTGGCCGAGCCTAGGGTGGCCGGTACCGTCGACGGCGAGCTCGTGAGCGGCGGCCGGAGTTCGGGTGCGGTCGGAGTCGGCGTTGCAGGGTGTTTGGGGAGGCGTTGGTGCGTGCTGCGTGCTCCTAGTGAGGCGTGGAGCACGATAGTGTGCTCGGTTGGGCGCTACGGTGACCGTGGCCATGACGGCGACATCGCCGGCGGCGTGGAGCTCTCGGCCAAGGTGGGGCTAAGGCCTAGAGGTCGAAAGAGACCAGGAGAGAAGGGGGAAACGACTCGGGGGCTCACCGCGGTTGCAGTGGGCGTCGAAGCGGGCTCGGAGACGCGCTGGAGACGGCGAATTCGACGGCGATGATGGTCGGAGCCCGAAGAGGGGAACGGCGACGTGGCGGCGATGCAGGGCTTCCGGGGGCCTGTGGAGCGGTGGGGAGGAAGAGGGGGTTGTGGCGGAGCTTCTGAGCTAGTCGGGGGAGCGAGGGGTGGCCGGAGACGGCTGCTATGGTGAACGGCGGCGACGGTGGTGTTCGGCTGTGTGAGAGAGAGAGCGAGGGAGAGGAGGGAAGAGCCGGGGGAGAGTGAGAGAGAGCAGGGGGGAGGCGTGGCGTCGTCCGGGGCAACGAGCGAGGAGGGGAGGGCAGGCAGGCAGGGAGAGAGGTGGCGTGGCGCGGTGGCGCGCGCGCGCGCCGGCCACACTCCCCTCCCTCTGTCGAGGACGAAGACGACAGAGGAGGGAGGTGGGCTGGGCCGGCTGCTGGCTGGGCCGGCCAGCTGGATGGGCTGCACAGGGAGGAGCCCAGGTAAGCTTCTCCCTTTTATTTTTTTCTGTTTTCTAATTTCTGACATTTGTTTTGATTTAAATAATATATTAAATCATTTATTTAACTTATGCCAATTTTTGCAGGGGCTAGATATATTATGCCAGAGCTTCTTTATAATTGGCATAATATTTGGACATATATTAATATATATAGAAATATATTTCCAATGCAAATATTTATGCATTAATTCCAAATGCCCAAAATAAATGTCCATGAGCCACTAAAAATATTGGTTTGATTTTTTATCTCTGTCCAATATTTCCAGAGAGCAACATGAGCATTTTCTTGGACCCTTTTGGAGAAATTTTTATTTGGGTCATTTTCAAAATGATTCTGAGGGTTTCACAGATCCCCATTTCAAGTTTCTGACGAAAGAGTAAACATGATGCAACACTCTAATGCATGACTAGCTAGGGTGTGACAACTCACCCCCACTCAAAAGAATCTCGTCCCGAGATTTGGGTTCCTCCAGGAAGAAGGCGGGATACTCAAGTCGAAGACGATCTTCCCTTTCCCAAGTTGCTTCATCCTCAGAATGATGAGACCACTGAACTTTGAGGAACTTGATGTTCTGACGTCGGGTGATACGTTCGGCCTGATCGAGGATACGAACGGGGTACTCTCGATATGTAAGATTATCTTGGAGATCAAGTGTTTCGTGGTCCACTTCACGGATAGGATCCGAGAAGCAACGCCTGAGTTGAGAAACGTGGAAGACATCGTGGACTCTGGAGAGATGCGGAGGTAGTTCCAGCTGGTAGGCAACTTCTCCTCGTTTGGCGAGAATGCGAAAAGGTCCAATGTAACGAGGAGCCAATTTGCCTTTGATACCGAAACGATGGGTTCCCTTCAGAGGGGTGACCCGAAGATAAGCCTTCTCGTCAACCTCGAAAGTCATAGCCTTATGTTTTCGGTCATATTGACTCTTTTGACGAGATTGGGCTGTTTTCAACTTTTCACGAACGATGCGAACTTGTTCTTCTGCTTCCTGAATCATATCCGGGCCAAAGAATTGTCTTTCCCCGGTCTCTAACCAGTTAAGGGGTGTTCGACACCGTCGTCCATAGAGAACTTCAAAAGGGGCTTTACCCAAGCTAGATTGATAGCTGTTGTTGTAAGCGAATTTGGCAAATGGAAGGCACTTCTCCCAGTCCATTCCAAATGAGATAACAGAGGCTCGAAGCATGTCTTCTAGAATCTGGTTGACGCGTTCCACTTGACCACTCGACTGAGGGTGGAAGGCGGTGCTAAAGGAGAGACGGGTTCCCATAGCATTTTGGAAACTTTCCCAAAATCGAGAGGTGAAAAGACTTCCTCGATCCGAGTTAATTTCCAAAGTAACACCATGAAGGGACACTATTCGGGAGATGTATAAGTCTGCCAGCTGACTAGCGGTTATACTCTCACGAACAGGTAGGAAATGGGCTACTTTGGAAAGACGATCGACAACGACGAAGATAGCATTATTCCCTCTCCTGGTCCTGGGAAAACCGGTAATGAAATCCATACCAATTTTATCCCATTTCCATTGAGGAATAGCTAAGGGTTGAAGGGTGCCAGCAGGCCGTTGATGCTCTGCTTTTACACGACGACAAACGTCGCAATTAGCAATATACTGAGCAATTTCTCTCTTCATCCTAGTCCACCAGAACCTCTGGCGTAGGTCCTGATACATCTTGGTACTACCGGGATGAATGGTGAGAGGAGATTCATGAGCTTCCTTAAGGATCAAACGCCTCAGGTTTCGCACTTTGGGAACCACTAGTCGATTCCCGAAGTATACGACCCCTTGATCATTAATGGAGAAGCAATTCGCAATTCCTTTCTGAATGTTTCTCTTGATGCGGGAGATTCCCGGATCTACCTTCTGTGCCTTGATAATCTGATCCGTAAGGGTAGGTTTTGCCACCAAGGTGGAAAGAAAACCTTGAGGAACAATGTGAAGATTAAGCTTCCGAAATTCCTCATGGAGAAGCGGTTGACTTTGTTGTAACATCAGGTTGTTACAATAAGATTTACGACTTAGCGCATCAGCCATGACGTTGGCTTTCCCTGGGGTGTAGGTTATTCCTAAATCGAAGTCTGTGATCAATTCAACCCAACGTCTTTGCCTGAGGTTCAGATCCGGTTGGGTGAAGATGTACTTCAAACTTTGGTGATCAGTGAATATTTCGCAACGATTACCGAGGAGGTAATGTCGCCAGGTTTTAAGTGCATAGACTACAGCTGCAAGCTCTAGATCATGAGTAGGATAATTCTCCTCATGTGAGTGCAATTGCCGTGAAGCGTAGGCAATTACATGTCGATCTTGCATGAGAATGCAACCTAGTCCTTGTCGTGAGGCGTCGCAGTAGATAACAAAATCCTTGGAGAAGTCTGGCGGTACCAGTACGGGAGCAGAGGTCAGGCGTCTTTTCAGTTCCTGAAAAATGTGCTCACATTGTGGAGTCCACTCGAACTTCTTATCTTTCTTGAGGAGTTCGGTTAGAGGTTTGGCAACCTTGGAGAAGTTCTCGACAAAGCGACGACAATAGCTCGCTAAGCCTAGAAAACTCCGAACTTGCTTGACCGATTCAGGTGGAGTCCAGTTAAGGACGGCTTGAACTCGCTCAGGGTTAAGAGCAATACCTTTACCAGATATTACATGACCCAGATAGGTCACTTCTGACAACCAGAATTCACATTTAGAAAATTTGGCATAAAGGCGATGCTCTCGAAGTTTCTTCAACACTAGCCTTAGATGTTCGGCATGTTCTTCCTCGTTCTTGGAGTAGATGAGTATATCATCGAGGTAAACCACGACGAATTTATCCAAATACTCCATGAAGATTGAGTTCATTAACCGAGAAAAGGTGGCTGGAGCGTTGGTTAAACCGAAGGACATGACGGTGTACTCGTATTGGCCATAACGAGTAACAAAGGCCGTTTTAGGAATGTCCCCGTTTCTGATTTTGATTTGATGGTAGCCCAACCTCAAATCCATCTTGGAGAAGACTAAGGATCCAGCGAGCTGATCATACAGGTCCTTGATCCTGGGAAGCGGATATTTGCTCTTGATTGTGACCAGATTGACAGGTCGGTAATCTACAACCATCCGGTCCGTACCATCCTTCTTCTTGACGAATAGGACGGGGCAAGCCCACGGAGATGAACTAGGTCGGATGAAACCCTTTTTCAAGGACTCATCGAGTTGTTTCTTAAGCTCGGCTAGTTCTAGGGGTGCCATCTTATAGGGTCTTCTAGCAATCGGAACGGTTCCTGGAATGAGGTCTATTACGAACTCAACATCCCTGTCAGGTGGAACACCTGACAATTCTTCTGGGAAGACATCCGGGAAGTCGCGGACTACCGGAACGTCCTCAAGGTCTGGCAAAGGGCTGGCGTTAAGAGAATATAATTGTCGCTTGGCTATTCGGGTCAAGACATTGACTATCTTCCCCGAAGGATGGGTGAGTTGAACAGTCCTAGAGAAGCAATCAATTTTGGCATGATGAGCTGACATCCAGTCCATACCCAAAATGATATTAATATCTGAAAATTTAAGGGCTATCAAAGAGGCAAGGAAAACAAGTCTGTCGACTTGGATTTCATTTCCATGGCTTACTCTAGAAGTTTGCCATTTGGATCCCGGAGTTTGAATTACCATAGAGGTTGGCATATCACCGAATGCGACATTATGCAAACGAGCATAATTTTCAGATATAAAAGAATGAGAGGCTCCTGTATCGAAAAGAACAGATGCCGGGTGGCGATTGACAAGAAGCGTACCGAGAACGACGTTGGGATCCTCTTGAGCTTCTGCGGCAGAGATACAGTTGACATGGCCACGTGAGGCGGTGACCGGCTTGGCGTGGAATATTTTTCTTGTCGGCTTGCCACGGCCAACAGCTTTAGCAGATTGATTGGGGTTGGTCTGGGGACACTCACGCATATAGTGACCAGATTCCCCACACTTGAAACAAGTCACGGAACTGGTACGTGGAGGAGCATTGTTAGTTGGACCCCCATAGGGCTTGGCCGGTGCAGACTGCTGAACGGGGCGAGGCGCCTGGAAGGATGGCCTCGGTGTGAACCTGGGTGGCAGGGCGGTGTTGGGTACCCACACACGGCGCTTCTGAGGACCAGCACCGGATGAGGAACCCATATCACGGCCATGCTTGCGTGTTGCGTCATAGTCAGTCTGACCAGTTTCAGCACTGATGGCTTTGTTGACAAGTTTCTGGAAGGATGTGCACTCATGCAGACGGAGGTCGCGGCGAAGCTCAGGACTAAGGCCCTTACGGAACCTTGCTTGCTTCTTGGCATCGGTAGACACTTCCTCAGTTGCATATCGTGCGAGATTACCAAACTCCCTGCTGTAAACATCCACAGAAAGTCGGCCTTGGGTGAAACTGCAAAATTCTTCACGTTTACGGTCCATGAGACCCTCCGGAATATGATGCTCACGGAAAGCCTCACTGAACTCAGCCCAAGTAGTGACATGGCCCGCTGGGCGCATAGCTCCATAATTCTCCCACCATAGACTGGCGGGGCCTTCAAGATGATATGCAGCAAAGGTGACCTTGTCAGCCTCCGCTACCAGCGCAAAACGCAGCTTGTGAGCAATACTGCGAAGCCAGTCATCAGCGTCGAGAGGCTCGACGGAGTGGTGGAACGTGGGTGGATGCAATTTGATAAAATCACTGAGTGACACCACGTTAGCCCTCTGATGGTGTGCTGTATTCTGTTCAATACGCTCCAACAAATGGTTGGTCTTCCGCTTGTTTCTCTCAGCTTCCATCATAACCTCGGCTAGTGAAGGAGGATGAGGCAGATTTTCATTTCTGCCTTCACTGCCTTCGGCCTGCTCTTGAGAAGCAGGGTTAGCGCGCGTGTTGACCATCCTAGGTAAACAAGACAATGATTTAGTCAGGATGATAAGATTCCGACATAGGATAAAAATGTAAGGAATAACTCGAAATGCAAGATGATCATCCGTATGACATGGTAAATACAGAAACTGCTTCTTTATTCCATCGTCATACACACCATACAGGGTTTAGTACAAGACCAAACAAAGTACTATTACGGTGAAAGAGGATTACATCTCATCGGAGGCATTCCAAGCTCCTATACATTATTTTCTACACCTCCGGAAAGAGTACAAACTAGGTCATATCCCATGAGTCACGCGGGACGATAGAAGACACAGCTAGTGCGAACTAGTGATACTACCACTAACTCAGACCGATCCGTAGTAGTCCTCATAGAAGTCACCTCCATAGCCTGGAAGCTCAACATGATCATCCGGAAACAAACGATCTCACGGAGCTTGTGGACCATAGGGGCTAGGATGAGGTCTTGGACCAACAGACGGTGGCCTGCGGGGACCGCGAGGTGGGGTGATGCCTCCTACATCACGCCAAACCATCACATCCGGCAGAGCAGATCTCACAGGATAGAGGTCGCGCATATCTGAATATCCAGCTTGCACCGCCGGTGCGAACCGAGTCAAAGTGGCCCAGTGGTCAGCACGGGTATTGAAGAGCTCTAACCTTAAGGCCCGATTTTCACGGTCCTTATCCTCGAGCATCTCAGCAGTGGTGCGAGTCCGTGAATCCTCCTGAGTGGGGTCAGCATAGATAGCTTGGAGATACCCTTGTGCTCCCGGAAGTAATCCTGGCATATACCGGAAATCAGAGTCCCGAAATAAACCAGATCTGACTCGCATAATGGTCATCATAGAGTAGGCGGCGTCCTGCACAGCCATCTCAATAGTAACCCCGAGTCCATAGGAGCAGTGAAGAGGCTCGGTGGATCCAGGATAAGATGGAAATATCCTGACAGTGCAGAGATACTGGCTTTGATTAAAGTCTCGGAATTGCTCTTCGACCGTGTACTCGGGATACCAGCGGTATCCAGCCTCAG
This sequence comes from Triticum aestivum, assembly GCF_018294505.1. NCBI lineage: Eukaryota > Viridiplantae > Streptophyta > Magnoliopsida > Poales > Poaceae > Triticum > Triticum aestivum. Next base: position 553,477,339 of record NC_057804.1, read on the forward strand.
TCATTACCCTGACCAACTTGGTAGTATGGCCGGGTACATCTAGGCATCGAGTCAGGCGAACCACTTGATTGAGGTCGCGAGTGGCCATCTGAAAGCACAATCATAATGCAAGGCATTAGAATTTCTAGCAAAATTTCGGCAGCATAACAGCTGTAAATGCTCAAGAAGGATTTTGAGACATTTGACAAAGGATTACATACACACTCATCATCATCATAACAAAGTTCTGAATCCATTCTAACAACATAATGTGGTAGTAGAACTGAACTAGGCTTGTATCCATCAAACTTATAAGGTACTACTGATTAGTAACACGTGATCCTGATAGAGAGAACAGATCCTAATTCCTTATCCCCCGGTAGAAGAATGGACTGACTCAGATCAGAATGTCATAAGATAAAGGAGTAAAAAGAGCCTTACGTTCCATCCCACAAACAATTCCCCTACATATAACTAAAGAATTTCTAGACTCAACATCGACCAGTTTGGCTTGGAGAACCTACAGGCAGTCCGGCTCTGATGCCAACGCTGTCAGGACCCCGACTCGATGTCACCTCGATCTAGCCGGTAACACCTCATATCACTTTGCGGCCTCACGCTCGGTATCCCCACGGGTGTCGCCTTACCTTAGCCCGGGACCGTTTGCGCCTTTTGGCTCACGTATATGATAGTGTCGCTAGCATCCATATGATAAAGAGCCCGGGCTGACATGAATAGTCGTAAACCCAAAGTGGCACAGACTTACAGGGACAGGCATCCATGACCCAGCATTGAACGTGTCGGTCATCAGCGAGTGAATCCAGGCTGTAGCACTGGGCTAGCAGGACTCCGGTGAACCGGGCTGTAGCGGGCTAACAGGACTCCGGTATTCATCGCGTGACATTTCCCCGAAGGGACAGACACAGGAACGAAGAAGGACACATGCCGGCCAGCCTAAGTGTTCCAGAGCAGTAGCAAGCTACCATGGCTCAGCGGTAACACTAGGAGACATTTCCCGGTAAGAGAGGCTACTAAAGATAAACAACTAGATAGTCAGATCCCACACATACCAAGCATTTCAATCATACACACAATATGCTCAATATGTGCAAATACAACGAAGCATCACAACATGACTCTACGACACAAGTACTTTATTTAAGGCTCAGGGAGCCATACATAACATACACAAAGGTACGGGTCTCACGACCCAACATACAAGTCATACAGTCATACAAACCAGCAGCGGAAGTAACTTGTCTGAGTACAGACAACTAGTAAAATAAAAGAGGCTTGGAAAGCCTAGCTATACTACGTGGTCCATCACAAGCTCAGGGTCACCACCTGGGTCTTTAGCCTACTCGTTGATGTCAACGTCTACATAGAACCCATCAGAAGGGGTTGCAGCGTCTTCTGTAAAAATGTAGATTATAGCAACATGAGTACAAAGGTACTCAGCAAGACTTACATCAGATCCTACATACATGCATATTATCAAGAAGGGTTGGTGGAGTTATTGCAGCAAGCCAGCTTTGACTCTTGGCTAGGCTATCCTACGATACTCCAACTTGAAATGGTTTTTGCGCACACGAGTCCACTACTCACCACTTCAATACACTACCGAGGATCCACCTCCGTCTTCCTACGGAAGAGCCATCCTCGGCACTCACACTTATCTTGAGGCTTTTAGTAGTTTCCATTTATTTGTCTATGAACTGTATAGGCAACCAAGTAGTCCTTTACCGCGGACGCGGCTATTCGAATAGATCATGTTAACCCTGCAGGGGTGTACTTCTTCATACATGTTTCCACCACTTAGCGTCTGCACACGACATGTGCTCGGCAGACTTCAAGCGAAAGCCGACGTGGGTGTAGACCACGACCTACCTAAACACTTAAGCCTCTAGTCCAGGTTTATCGCCTATTCAGGTTCCATCCGCAGGGAGTCCGGCCGAGGTTTCCCATACGGCCCCGAACGATGTGAACAGGGTTCCCGAGATACCTAACGGGTATTCGGTACACCCGGCCACGTACCTACCGCATCACAGCCCACCCCTACGGTCAGCGCTGTCCACGGCCTCCAGTAGGCTACAAACACCAGAAACTACTTGCAACTCCTGGACAGAGGACTAGGGTGAATAAGAAGTCGAGCGGGGTCATATTTCAGGGCCCAATGTATGGTAGTAGCTGAATCATGGATCACGAACACAGAACTCAGTTCCTGAGGACGGCTGCAATGAGACAACCCACCATGTACTCCTACATGGCCTCTCACCGCTACCTTTACCAAATCGTGTTCACACACTTAGCTCACACACAGTAGGACAGGTTCACACGCCTCTGATTCATCCCCGATGAATCAGACCTGACTCAACTCTAAGCAATAGCAGGCATGACAAACAAACATGAATGAGTAGGCACATCAGGGCTCAAACAACTCCTACTCATGCTAGTGGGTTTCATCTATTTACTGTGGCAATGACAGGTCATGCAAAGGACAAAGGGGTTCAGCTACCGCAGCAAGTAACAGATGAATCGGTGTTGTCCTAATGCAGTAAAAGAGAGCAGGAGCGAGAGAGTAGGATTGTATCGGAATGAACAAGGGGGTTTTGCTTGCCTGGCACTTCTGAAGATAACATTGAGTCTTCATCAGTGTCAACGATCACATCATCGGTATCACGTCTATCGAGAGGGGACAAATACCGGCAACACAGAAAGGAACACAATCAATGCAATGCACAATATGATGCATGATCATGACATGGCAAAATGAATGTGTTTTGAGCCAATGCAACTAGCAACAGATTAAATGAAGTTGGTTTGAATACAAGATTCAAATTCAAACTCCATATGTGATTATTTAAGTGCCCTTTATTTGATTTGTGCTAAACAGCTGCTATAAGTTGTTCTAACATGCATGAAAATGGTACAGATGGATTCCTTGAATTTTTCTGATAATTTTTCATATATAAATTATTTAATTTGGAGTTACGGTTAATTTTCTATGAATTTTAGAAGTTTTAGGCATTTTCTGGAATTTCCTGAATATTTAGAATTAGAATAATTCCAGAAAATGAATTATGGCGTCAGCAGGTCAACGTGGCTGGTCCAGGTCAAACCTGGCCAGTGGGTCCCATCCGTCAGTGACTAACCTAACTAATCTAATTCAGTTAGCGGCCTGGGGCCCATTGTCAGTGTCTATTAAACTAACTAATATTTAGTTAACACTAATCCTAGCCTAATTAACAGGCCGGCCCCACATGTCATGGACACAGGGGGGGTCAAAGGGTCAAACCCCCTGGTCGGCGGGGTCAACTCGCCGGCGTTTAGCCGCCGGCGAGGCTAAACGCGGCGGTGCAGGTGCGGGTTTCACGTACAGGGCACCGTTCGGGGCGCCGTTGGGCGCTATGGATAGCTGGGAGTGGCCCGCGGCGAGTGGTGCAGGTAGTTGGGTTCGGGGTCGCCGGAAAAGGCGCCGGCGACGAGCTTTGGCGGTGGTGGTGGTCGGTGATGCACGGGCGCGTCGCTACGATGCGTCGGTGAGCAAAAGGAGAGGCTGGGCAGCACCTGCTAGGCACGGGGAGCACCACGAGCAGCATGGTGAGGCCAGAGGGGCATGGAGGCTATGCGTGCAGCAGCAATGGCGGACGGTGGCTTCAGTGCTCGTGGGGAACGGCGCTACAGCACGGGGGCGAGCACAAGGAGTTAGGGGATAAGGTAAGTGGCTCACGGCGAGTCAGACGGTGCAGACGGCGGGGCCGGGGAGGCTCTGGATGCGGCGAATCAAGCGACGGAGATCGCCGGCACCGAGGTTGAAGAAGACGTCCGGGGCGGCGATGCAGCGCTCCCCTGGTTGCTTGGCTCGGGGTGGACGAGGAGGACGATGATGCGGAGCTCGGGGATACGAAGAGGGAGCGAGGGAGTGGTTGTGGCTGCGGCGGTGACGAACGGCGGCGACGATGGCGTTCGGCCGTTCGCGGGAGAGGGAAACAGAGGAGGGGGAGGAGCACAGGGAGAATGAGAGGGGCCAGGGGGTGCGTGGCGTCTCCGTGGCGCAGGTCAGGACGAGGGAGGGCAAGCAGGAGGTGGCGGGAGGACGTGGCCGCGGTCGCTCGCGTGCGGGCACGCAACTGCTTCGGGGCGAGGGGAGGAAGACGACGGAGGGGCTGCGGTGGTGGGCTGGGCCAGTTGGCCAGGCCGCCTGCTGGGCCGGCCAGGTGGGCTGCCAGGTAGGTCCAGGTGAGTTCTCTCTCTCTCCTCTATTTTCTGTTTTCTATTATTTCTGCAACTGTAGGGCTTTATTAAAAATACTTAGGCATCTTAAAAAAATCCTGGAATAATCAAGGGCTCTATTTAGATTATTTCCAACAGCCCACACTTATTTTCAGAATTATTTGGGCATTTAGAATATTTTATAGCATTTAAATGCCCAAATGCAAATAGAGTATGATTTAATTCAGAGCCCAATATGTCCTGCAAAAATATAAATCATTTTTGGTAGATGCTTTCACCTCTAACCAGAAATGTTGAACATTTTTAGAGGGCATTTTGGGTTTAATGAAAAAGATTTTATTTTGACCCTAGTTGAATTCATTTGGTGCTAGGGTTTAGTCAATCCCCATTTCAGGTTTAAATGAAATTTAAACTGTCAGGACCCCGACTCGATGTCACATCGATCTAGCTGGTAACACCTCATATCACTTTGCGGCCTCACGCACGGTATTCCCACGGGTGTCGTCTTACCTTTTCCCGGGACCGTTTGCGCCTTTTGGCTCACGTATATGATAGTGTCGCTAGCATCCATATGATAAAGAGCCCGGGCTGACATGACTAGTCGTAAACCCAAAGTGGCACAGACTTACAGGGACAGGCATCCATGACCCAGCTTCGAACGTGTCGGTCATCAGCAAGTGGGTCCGGGCTGGAGCACTGGGCTAGCAGGACTCCGGTAAACCGGGCTGTAGCGGGCTAACAGGACTCCGGTACTCAAAGCGTGACATTTCCCCGAAGGGACAGACACAGGAACGAAGAAGGACACATGCCGGCCAGCCTAAGTGTTCCAGAGCAGTAGCAAGCTACCATGGCTCAGCGGTAACACTAGGAGACATTTCCCGGTAAGAGAGGCTACTAAAGATAAACAACTAGATAGTCAGATCCCACACATACCAAGCATTTCAATCATACACACAATATGCTCGATATATGCAAATACAACGAAGCATCACAACATGACTCTATGACACAAGTACTTTATTTAAGGCTCAGGGAGCCATACATAACATACACAAAGGTACGGGTCTCACGACCCAACATACAAGTCATACAGTCATACAAACCAGCAGCGGAAGTAACTTGTCTGAGTACAGACAACTAGTAAAATAAAAGAGGCTTGGAAAGCCTAGCTATACTACGTGGTCCATCACAAGCTCAGGGTCACCACCTGGGTCTTTAGCCTACTCGTTGATGTCAACGTCTACATAGAACCCATCAGAAGGGGTTGCAGCATCTTCTGTAAAAATGTAGATTATAGCAACATGAGTACAAAGGTACTCAGCAAGACTTACATCAGATCCTACATACATGCATAGTATCAAGAAGGGTTGGTGGAGTTATTGCAGCAAGCCAGCTTTGACTCTTGGCTAGGCTATCCTACGATACTCCAACTTGAAATGGTTTTGCGCACACGAGTCCACTACCCACCACTTCAATACACCACCGAGGATCCACCTCCGTCTTCCTACGGAAGAGCCATCCTCGGCACTCACACTTATCTTGAGGCTTTTAGTAGTTTCCATTTACTTGTCTATGAACTGTATAGGCAACCAAGTAGTCCTTTACCGCGGACGCGGCTATTCGAATAGATCATGTTAACCCTGCAGGGGTGTACTCCTTCATACACGCTCCCACCACTTACCGTCGTTTACACGACATGTACTCGGCAACCTTCAAGTGGAAGCCCAACGTGGGTGTCAGCCACGACCTACCTAATCACCTAAGCCTCCAGTCCAGGTTTATCGCCTATCCAGGTTCCATCCGCAGGGAGTCCGGCCGAGGTTTCCCATACGGCCCCGAACGATGTGAACAGGGTTCCCGAGATACCTAACGGGTATTCGGTACACCGTGCCACGTACCTACCGCATCACAGCCCACCCCTACGGTCAGCGCTGTCCACGGCCTCCAGTAGGCTACAAACACCAGAAACTACTTGCAACTCCTGGACGGAGAACTAGGGTGAATAAGAAGCCGAGAGGGTCCATTGGTTTCGGGCCCAATGCATGGTAGTAGCTGATTCTTAAATCACACATACAGATCTCAGTGCTTAAGGTCGGCTTCAATGAAACAACCCACCATGTACTCCTACATGGCCTCTCATCGATACCTTTACCAAATCGTGTTCACCACACCACTCTCCTTACCGACATAACATTTCACTCCAGCCCACCACCCAGATGAACCAGACCTGACACGACTCTAAGCATAGCAGGCATAGCAAGGTAGGAACAACACATACATAGGGCTCAATCAACTCCTACACATGCTAGTGGGTTTCATCTAGTTACTGTGGCAATGACAGGTCATGCAGAGGAAATGGGTTCAACTACCGTAGCACACAGCAGTTTGAATCGCGTTGTCTTAATGCAGTAAAAGAGAGCAGGAGCGAGAACATGGGATTGTATCGATATGATCAAATGGTTGGTTGCTTGCCTGATGGTTCGATGCACTGATACGGTTCTTCGTTAGGGTAATCGCGGTACTCCTCGGAGGCAGAACCTGTCGCAAAGGACACCGACACACAACCATCACCAAACAATGTGCAACAATATGATGCATGCATGAAACATAGCAATATGAGTGTGTTGGGCTAATGCAACTAAAACCAGAAGGGTTTGAACAAATTTGAATCAAGGATTCAAATTTCAAATTCAAATATGGCCTTTTAAAGTGCTTTTCCTTGTTCTGCTTGAAACATCAATTTAACTTGTTTGATCATGCATGAAAATAGTACAGATGGATAGATTGGATTTTTCTGATCATTTTTCATATATAATTTGTCCAATTTGGAGTTACAGAATAAAAGTTATGAATTTTTGAAGTTTAAATAATATTCTGGAATTTCCTGATTTAATTTAAATCCAGAAATATAATTATTGCGCCACCATGACGTCAGCATGACGTCAGTGGTCAACTGCGGCTGGCTGAGGTCAAACCTGACGTGTGGGGCCCACACGTCAGTGACAGGGGGTTAAACAGGGTTAAATTAATCCTAATTACTAATTAGTGGCGCTGGGGCCCACTAGTCAGTGTCAGGGGTTAACTAACAGTGGTTAGCGCTAATCCTAATTAGCTACAGGGCTGGGCCCACCTGTCAGGGACTCAGGGGGGTTCCTGCCGTGGTCAAAGTGGGTCAAACCCACCGGCGACGTGACGCCGACGAGGCCCGAGACGGCGGCGCGATGCGGGATCGCGCTACAGGGCACGGGCGAGGCCGTTCTTGGGCCCGTTGGAGAGCTCTTGCTCCCGCGCGTCGAACGGTGGTGGTGGCCGAGCCTGGGGTGGCCGGTACCGTCGACGGCGAGCTCGTGAGCGGCGGCCGGAGTTCGGGTGCGGTCGGAGTCGGCGTTGCAGGGTGTTTGGGGAGGCGTTGGTGCGTGCTGCGTGCTCCTAGTGAGGCGTGGAGCACGATAGTGTGCTCGGTTGGGCGCTACGGTGACCGTGGCCACGACGGCGACATCGCCGGCGGCGTGGAGCTCTTGGCCAAGGTGGGGCTAAGGCCTAGAGGTCGAAAGAGACCAGGAGAGAAGGGGGAAACGACTCGGGGGCTCACCACGGTTGCAGTGGGCGTCGAAGCGGGCTCGGAGACGCGCTGGAGACGGCGAATTCGACGGCGATGATGGTCGGAGCCCGAAGAGGGGAACGGCGACGTGGCGGCGATGCAGGGCTTCCGGGGGCCTGTGGAGCGGTGGGGAGGAAGAGGGGGTTGTGGCGGAGCTTCTGAGCTAGTCGGGGGAGCGAGGGGTGGCCAGAGACGGCTGCTATGGCGAACGGCGGCGACGGTGGTGTTCGGCTGTGTGAGAGAGAGAGAGCGAGGGAGAGGAGGGAAGAGCCGGGGGAGAGTGAGAGAGAGCAGGGGGGAGGCGTGGCGTCGTCCGGGGCAACGAGCGAGGAGGGGAGGGCAGGCAGGCAGGGAGAGAGGTGGCGTGGCGCGGTGGCGCGCGCGCGCGCCGGCCACACTCCCCTCCCTCTGTCGAGGACGAAGACGACAGAGGAGGAAGGTGGGCTGGGCCGGCTGCTGGCTGGGCCGGCCAGCTGGATGGGCTGCACAGGGAGGAGCCCAGGTAAGCTTCTCCCTTTTATTTTTTTCTGTTTTCTAATTTCTGACATTTGTTTTGATTTAAATAATATATTAAATCATTTATTTAACTTATGCCAATTTTTGCAGGGGCTAGATATATTATGCCAGAGCTCCTTTATAATTGGCATAATATTTGGACATATATTAATATATATAGAAATATATTTCCAATGCAAATATTTATGCATTAATTCCAAATGCCCAAAATAAATGTCCATGAGCCACTAAAAATATTGGTTTGATTTTTTATCTCTGTCCAATATTTCCAGAGAGCAACATGAGCATTTTCTTGGACCCTTTTGGAGAAATTTTTATTTGGGTCATTTTCAAAATGATTCTGAGGGTTTCACAGATGCCCATTTCAAGTTTCTGACGAAAGAGTAAACATGATGCAACACTCTAATGCATGACTAGCTAGGGTGTGACAGTTATTTTGGAGCTAACCTATAGGAAACTAAGCATATAAGCTCTAAGTTAGTATATTAGAGCCAACTTAGGTAAAATGAAGCTAACCTATGTCATTTTGGAAAAGAAGAAGAATAAGAAAAAGACTATAAGCTTATTATGTAAACTTGATCATTTTGTGCTAACATAACTTATTTTGGAGCTAACCTATAGGAAACTAAGCATATAAGCTCTAAGTTTGTATATTAGAGCCAACTTAGGTAAAATGAAGCTAACCTATGTCATTTTGGAAAAGAAGAAGAATAAGAAAAAGACTATAAGCTTATTATGTAAACTTGATCATTTTGTGCTAACATAAGTTATTTTGGAGCTAACCTATAGGAAACTAAGCATATAAGCTCTAAGTTTGTATATTAGAGCCAACTTAGGTAAAATGAAGCTAACCTATGTCATTTTGGAAAAGAAGAAGAATAAGAAAAAGATTATAAGCTTATTATGTAAACTTGATCAATTTGTCCTAACATAAGTTATTTTGGAGCTAACCTATAGGAAACTAAGCATATAAGCTCTAAGTTAGCATATTCGAGCCAACTTAGGTAAAAATGAAGCTAACCTATAGGAAACTAAGCATATTAGAGATAACATAGGTAACTAAGTATATATATCATTTTGGATAACTAACCTATAGGAGATGTGACATACCTGACAAAGTTCAGTTCTCATGCGTTGTTCTTCTCCTTCTTCTCCTTCCTCTCCCTGATGCGCCTAGAGCGGCGAGGCGGTGGAGGCAATGGAGGCAGTGGGATGTAGTCTTCTACCACAATTGGCGTGGTCATGTCGCCCAGCTGTGGGATCGCCGACGCCACCATCGGTGTGTGGTCATTGTCAGGCACCACCACCATCGCGAGGCCACCTTCAGGCACGACCATCGCTAGGTCATCCTCAGCCACCTCCATCTCTTGCCCATGGTCAGCCACCACCATCTCTTGCCCTTGGTCAGCCACCACCAGTGCTAGGTCATCCTCAGCCTGATGCCCATCGTCATCCTGCAGCTCCTCATCCTCACTCAGCTCCTCTTCTCCCGCACTCCAGTCCAGATCATCCTTCTTGTTGTCTATGCTGCTGTCAGAATCGCTGCTGCTTTCGCTACAACCAGAATCGCTGCTGCTTTCGCTACAGCCATAGTCGCTGCTGCTTGGGCTGTAGCCAGTGTCGCTGCTGCTGCTCCCATTACCTGTCCAAAATGCAACAATGACCGTTAACAATCGATGTGAGACAAAGCCAAATGTAGAGGAATAAGAAGAGGTAGAACATATCGGCATCATCATCGGCAGCGTAGCGCATGCGACACATAGTCGTGTTGAACACCTTCACGATGAGCATGGTGGCATCGTCGTCGTACCTGAAGAGAAGGAAGTACCCCAGCCGCAGGTCGTAGGCACGGTAGAACTTCTCCCACCCACGAGACAAGTACATGTGGCCCTTCTTGATCACCAACTGCACATCCCACTGCCTGCGAAACCCGCTGCCGGCCTATCGCAGCTTCACATTATTTGGCGGATCTTCACCCATCAGCATGTTCATAAAACTGTCAGGCAGCCTCTGCAGTTTGGGACAATGAGTGATGTAGCAAACAATAGATATCATAATGAGATGGGTGAAGGGGAGATCTCTCGTTTTATATACCTGTGTCATGGATGATACTAAAGTCTCAAGTATGATAGTGAAGAACTCAGAAGCATCCAACTCGTATTGCGGTGTCACAGAGCGGTGGTGGCTGCTTCCCGCCATCTCTGATAAGCAGCAGAAGAGACCAATTAATACCCTTACAACAAATCATAAAACATGCATGATAACAAGCATTAGTCGCAAGTACCCCATATGTCCTATTTTTAGCAAAATCATGCTAAAATTCCCAGAAAATTTCAGCATGACCTTTGCTGAAAGTAGGACATATGGAGTACCCGAATTGGCCGGAACAGAAGTTAATTGACATTCCGGCAAACTCAAGGGCCTCTCGGGGTACCTGCAATTTCATGATAAACTGCCAAGAACATAGCAAGCCAGAAGGTACAAGTTCAACTTAAGCTAGAAGATACAAGTTGAACACACACCAGGCAGTTTTTATAATATTAAGCTAGAAGATACAAGTTGAACACACACCAGACAGTCCGAACAAGCTTAACAAGATACACACAGTCTTGGTGCAGGCCAGGATTAATATTTTCCTCACTAACAAATGTTATCACCATAATTAGCTAAAACTAAGATAAATATTACAAGTTAGATTTGTGACAGCAAGCAAACGGTACCAGGAGGAAATTTACATTATTTTGATAGTCCAAGTCAAAAGAAAAAGTCTGGAAAATAGACATTATAAGAAAGATGATGCTGGAAAGGGGGTTTTATTTCCAGCATCATTCTCTCCAATATGGCATGAAAGGAAAAAGGAAGGGTTTTCTGGACAACACGATCCCCTGGTTAAATTCGTTCGTGTTGGAGCAGACATTTTGACACCATGCCCGATATAACCCCTGGGTATTTGATGGAAGAAACTACCACAATGGCAAATAACTGAACATTCACACTCTGTTTTAAGTGAATATATATGTGGAAAAAACAGAACCTTTACAGTCTGTTCCTGTGTGTGAAAATATGCTCTATAGGTGAAAGAACAGACCATACTCAGTGCAAAAATTGAGCCATTCACAGTCTGTTTAAACTGAAAAAAGAATGAACACCTACTCATATTCAGTGAAAAAACTAAATATACGCCCATATTCAGTGCAGAAACTGAATACATATGCTCGTTCCGATGCATAAACTGAATATATATGCTCATTTTTTAGTGTAGAAAGTGAATATATTCAGTGCAGAAGGTGATTACTTGTTTAAATTGAATATGTATGGCATCTTTGTGTCCAAAGTCCGGGCTTTGCTTTGTTTCAACTGAAGAAACTGAACATTTGCTTGTATCTAGTGCAAAAACAGAATGTATTGTACGTTCTAGTGCACAAACTGAAGATTGGCTTTTTTTTGAAGTGCTAAACCTGGATATACGTCCATGATATGTTTGTTTGCAAAGCCTTAGCCTAACTCCCCGAACCGTAGACCATTTCATATTCATATTAGCAACAAAAATAACCATGATGAAGCCACACTTCTCTATGAATCTTCCATGTGCCTAGCAGTAGGCCTGGTTACTTATTCGGTGGTAATGGAATCTACGGGCATGTGGCTGCCGCCCTCACTAACAAATGTAGATTAGGAGCAAGGAGAGTCGGCCCTAGGGTTTGCAGGGGAGGAGATGGAGAAGTGGAGAAGAGGTAGGAATCACCTCGAACCGGCGGAGGAGGACGTCGACGTTCTCGCGGCGGTGGGGCGTTGAAGACCTGGCGGCGAGGTTCCTCCTCCCGGTGGCGGCGGTGCTCCTCCCCTCGGTGGTGGCGGTGGCCTCTTCCCCTCGGTGGCGGCGGCGGGGCTCCTCCTCTCCTTGTGGAGGCGGGGTGTTGATCTGCTGGTGGCGCTGGAACCCTAGCGCTGGCCCTTCTTGTCGGAGCACCTCGTCGGAGCGGGGGAGGCGGCGGGGGCACGGGGGCGGCGGCGGCACAGTACGGGTCGGGGCAGTGGGCGGGTGAGAGATGTGATCGATTGGGGATAGAAAGGAGACTGAGGATTTTAGTGGGGGGATGGGTGCAATGGCGCACCTCCTGGAGGTGGGCCATTAGTAATCTTTTTTTTGTATAGCAATGGCGCACCCCCAAGAGG
>NC_057804.1:553490812-553495888 GCF_018294505.1 Triticum aestivum
GTCGGCGGCGGTGGAGCTAGCAGGGGAGGGTTGCGGTGGGTCGGCGGCAGCGGTGGAGCTAGCGGGGGAGGGTGCGGGTGGGATCGAGATCGAGATCAAAAAGTGCGCCATTAGTAGTTTTTGCAGAATAGTAAAAAAAAAATATACTAATGGCGCACTGTGGAAAAGTGTGCCATTAGTAGTTTTGCAAAAAAGTAAAAAAAATATACTAATGGCGCACTGTCTATATGGTGTGCCATTACTAGTTAGAACTAGTAATGGCGCACTTTGACAACATGCGCCATTAGTATGTATGGAAAAATGAAAAAAAATTCAATACTAGTGGCGCACCTTGTGTCTGGTGCGCCATTAGTGTCTTCCACACTAATGGCGCACCCACAACCGGTGCGCCATTAGTATATAGTAGTGGCGCACTACTTACATGGTGCGCCATTAGTATCAATCCTATCTATAGCCCTTTTCCTAGTAGTGTACTCTAGATGCATGCTGGATAGCGTTAGATGTGTGGAGTAATAGTAGTAGATGCAGGCAGGAGTCGGTCTACTTGTCACGGACGTGATGCCTATGTACATGATCATGCCTAGATAATCTCATAATTATTCGCTTTTATATCAATTACTCGATAGTAATTTGTTCACCCACCATAATACTTATGCTATCTTGAGAGAAGCCACTAGTGAAACCTATGGCCCCCGTGTCTATCTCTTATCATATAAGCTTTCATTCTACTTTTATTTGCATCTTTACTTTTCCAATCTATATCATAAAAATAACAAAAATATTATCTTATCATATTATTATTGGGGAACGTAGTAATTTCGAAAATTTACCAACGCACACGCAAGATCATGGTGATGCATAGCAACGAGAGGGGAGAGTATGTCCACGTACCCTCGTAGACCTAAAGCGGAAGCGTTATAACAACGCGGTTGATGTAGTCGTACGTCTTCACGGGCCGACTGATCAAAGCACAAAAACTATGGCATCTCCGAGTTCTAGCACAGGTTCAGCTCGATGACGATCCCCGGACTCCGATCCAGCAATGTGTCGGGGAAGAGTTCCGTCAGCACGACGGCGTGGTGATGATCTTGATGTTCTACTGTCGCAGGGCTTCGCCTAAGCACCGCTACAATATTATCGAGGACTATGGTGGAGGGGGGCACCGCACATGGCTAAGAGATCTGAAGGATCAATTGTTGTGTCTCTAGGGTGCCACCCTTCCCCCGTATATAAAGGAGCAAGGGGGGGTGCGGCCGGCCAGGAGGAGGGCATGCCAGGAGGAGTCCTACTCCCACCGGGAGTAGGACTCCCCCCTTTTCCATGTTGGACTAGGACTTGGGGGGGAAGGAGAGAGAAAGGGAAAAGGGAAGGGGGGCGCCGCCCCCCTCCTTGTCCAATTCGGACTTGGGGGGGGGGGGAGGGGCGTGCGGCTTCCCCTTGGCCTCCTCTCCTCTTCCTCCACTAGGCCCATTAAGGCCCATTAAGTTACCAGGGGGTTCCGGTAACCTCCCGTACTCCGGTAAAATGCTGATTTCACCCGGAACACTTCCGATGTCCAAACATAGACTTCCAATATATGAATCTTCATGTCTCGACCATTTCAAGACTCCTCGTCATATCTGTGATCACATCCGGGACTCCGAACAACCTTCAGTACATCAAAACATATAAACTCATAATGAAACTGTCATCGTAACTTTAAGCGTGCGAACCCTACGGGTTCGAGAACAATGTAGACATGACCGAGACACGTCTCCGGTCAATAACCAATAGCGGAACCTGGATGCTCATATTGGCTCCCACATATTCTACTAAGATTTTTATTGGTCAGACCGCATAACAACATATGTTGTTCCCTTTGTCATCTGTATGTTACTTGCCCAAGATTCGATCGTCGGTATCTCAATACCTAGTTCAATCTCGTTACCTACAAGTCTCTTTACTCGTTCCATAATACATCATCTCACAACTAACTCATTAGTTGCAATGCTTGCAAGGCTTAAGTGATGTGCATTATCGAGAGGGCCCAGAGATACCTCTCCGACAATCGAAGTGACAAATCCTAATCTCGAAATACGCCAACCCAACATGTACCTTTGGAGACACCTATAGAGATCCTTTATAATCACCCAGTTACGTTGTGACGTTTAGTAGCACACAAAGTGTTCCTCCAGTAAACGGGAGTTGCATAATCTCATAGTGTTAGGAACATGTATAAGTCATGAAGAAAGGAATAGCAATATACTAAACGATCGTGTGCTAAGCTAACGGAATGGGTCATGTCAATCACATCATTCTCCTAATGATGTGACCCTGTTAATCAAACAACAACTTATGTCTATGGTTAGGAAACTTAACCATCTTTGATTCACGAGCAAGTCAAGTAGAGGCATACTAGTGACACTCTGTTTGTCTATGTATTCACACATGTATTATGTTTCCGGTTAATACAATTCTAGCATGAATAATAAACATTTATCATGATATAAGGAAATAAATAATAACTTTATTATTGCCTCTAGGGCATATTTCCTTCAATTATCTCTACTAGATCTTACTTTCGCAAGTGGCCGTGAAGGGATTGACACCCCCTTTATTGCGTTTGTTGCGAGTTCTTGTTTGTTTGTGTAGGTGCGTGGGAATTTTGAGCAGCCTCCTACTGGATTGATACCTTGGTTCTCAAAAACTTATGGAAATACTTACCTACTATTGCTGCATCACCCTTTCCTCTTCAAGGAAAACCAACGCAAGCTCAAGACGTAGCACCCTCACTGTCCTATGCTTTCAAAAAAAAAACTAAGAAACAACAACAATGAACTTAAAAAATAATTTCTAAAATCACATGATCTGATTGTACAAGTAACAATAGATAAAAGAACATATGCATAACAAAGTCCAGTTTATGAAACCTTTTCAAGTCATAATAAGCTGACATTTGTTCTTTCCTACTTCTACATCAGGTTCATGCAATATACTTAATAAAATAAAACAATATGATTGAGATGATTAACAAACTGATAAGTTTCATCAATGAAATTGGTTTTTCTTTAAATAAAGCATGTGTAAAAGGTAAAATTAGTAACCAATAACTATGAACATGGCACTGGAATACTACAGAAGATTACACAATAATCAACTCAGTGATGACTGTCTGTCCGATCAAATGAGGTAAAATAACAAAAAAACTAATTTCTGAAACTATTTTTATCTAGGAACTTCTGTAGTCATTACCTGAACAGCTGTAAATTGTTGCTAAATATGACTTTCTCTTAGAGCTTGAACCTGAGATGTAGGGCGCGTAGACATAGCTGATCTCATGATTCTCATCAGTCTTACCCGGGGCTTCTGCTGCTCCCCGTCGATGTGAACGTCCCCATCCAAATCCTGTCCTCCAAACAACTCAGACTGAATCAGCCCAAATCTGACAGTCTCTACCAAACCTGACGGTGCAGCAGCGTCAACTGCTCCCGTCACCACGTTGATCACTCACCCTGCGGCGCGCTCGGCCGGTCTTACGCGGAGACTCGGGTGGCGGCTGCTGGTCGACGGGCATCTCCGTCGAGGCTGACAGGTGCCATGCGCAGGAGGAGGTTGGACATGGGCTCGCGGAGGTGGGCAACTTGCCCACATGGGTAGATCAGAGGAGCAGTGGAGAAGGCTGGCCGGGACTTCCTCAAACCCTTTGAAAACCCTCTGCTGATTTGCAAGTTTGAACAATTTTGCACTATCAAGTTTCACCAGATGTGCTCAAACTTGGTACACATGCCCAAATGTTCTAATCTTTTATCTAGACCAAGTGGTTCAAGATGGAGAATAGTGTAACTTGGTCAAACCTTGCCAAAAACCCTTCTAACCAAAAACTATGGATAAAATAGTTTACATTGTGAATCTTTTCCAAATGAGCTACAAATTTGTAGACTAGATCCAATTGCCCTCAAACTCATTCCTGCTAAGTTTCAAATCCATTGGATTCCTCTAGCTACCTCAAGTCATCACCAAACACCTTATGACATATTTTTGTGATCAATTATTGGAGCACCAAATGGACTACAATTGAGCGCAAATTTTTACCAGATGTGCCCCTAGTCACCTTCTACCTCCATGTTTTGCTTTCCCATAGATCAATCATTGAGGGGTAAAACTCTATCTTTCTCTCACTGTTCACCCGTGGCAGCACTCTCCATCTCTCCCATTTCTTTATCCAGGCCTAGAGCATCCATGTCCACTTCCACTTTGTTTACTACCCCTAGAACTCTTGGACATAACTGGCCATGCAAGACAAGCCATGGCATGCCAATGGCACGCTCTGGAGCGCGCTACAGTGCACCACCACACTGTAGCACACCCATTCTGAGGCTCCACGTCGACCTTGGGTGCCGGGGCCGTGTCTCCCGAGGCCGCCTCTGCATCCGCAACACGCCTAGCTGTCTGGCCCTTTCTCCCTCGCCGTCGTTTTCCCCTAGCAAGCTCGCCCGAGCACTGCCCGAGCTTGCCACTCCCTGTTCAAGCGCGGGACTCATCCCAGCCTCGCCCCACTCTCCCATTCCTTCCAGAACCTCGCCTACACTACAAAAAAAGACACATCCGTGACATTTTGGGCCGAACGAATTTTTTTTCTGTCATACATATGACACTTCTATGACGATAATTGTGACAATACCCAGCATCATCATAGATGTGGTGCGCTCCTACTTCTATGACAAAAAATCATGACAGAAAATGGGATTTTTATCCTGGGCGGGCCGGAGACGCAGCTGCATGACATTCTTTGGGCCGTCCATGACGAAAAAAACCATGGTAGAAGCAAGGGAGAGGAAAATTTCGGGGAGTTGCCGGTTGTGGTGGGAGGTCGGGGGCCGAGCGATGCATGTTTCTCTCGTACACGTGCGAGGCGTTGGCTCCAACTGAACCCGAGAGAGGCGTTGGGCTCTAACTGAACCGGAGCGATTGCACTGCAGGCTACACGTTACTGAACCCGAGCGATCGATCGATGGCTGTTAACTGAACCCGATGGAGCGATTCCTTCCCTACTACTGCTAATTGAAGCCGATCAATTGGATGAACAGTGAGCATTGC